>NC_136517.1:65341766-65441766 GCF_053919585.1 Euprymna scolopes | reverse complement strand
GAAGTACAAATCGATGAAATGCATCAGAAACTTCGACAACAACACCCAGCATTAGTCAACAGAAAAGACCCAATTCTCCTCCATGACAATGCTCAACTGCACATTGCTAAACCGACCCTGAAGAAGTAGAACGAATTGGGCTATAAAACTCTGCTTCATCCGCCATACTCTCCAGGCCTCTCACCTACTAACTACCACTTTTTCAAGCATCTCAACAACTTTCTGCATGAGAAATGCTTAAAAATCTAAGCGATATCGAAAATGCGTTCAGTGACTTCATCGTCACCAAAATGCAAAATTTTTACATTACTGCATAAATATGCTTGTTTTGTGTTGGCAAAAGTGACTGATAGTGATTTTTTCAATAAATTTTTGTTTGAACCGAGATATGTTTATCTAAATTTAAAAGTTAAACACCGCAAGAACTTTCTTGTCAACTACTTTATTAGTTATGCGGTCGTAGCACCTTCATTCTTCTCGGCCTCTGAAACAGGTTAATTATATTCAAGGTAAAAGAACATAAACTATTACACTCTACATTTGACGTATGGAAGTATTATGTACTTAGATTCGTAAATAAAAAGATTGAATATTTAAAAATATTCATGCATCATAAAAAGCGAATCCTCTCCTTAGAAATTCACACATTCAAATACTTCAAAATAAATTTGTAATAGTTCCTATTGCTACGGCAGCAAACATTCTAGCTTTTATATGTAAAAGATACTATATACGGCACTTATTATTAGAAGTAGGAATTATAGGTGAAGTTTCAGATACTTATAAATTACCCTGTACACACACACGCACACACACGCGCACACACACACACACACACACACACACACACACACACACACACACACACACACACACACACATATATATAACACATACTTAACCTTATAAAAATAGACAAGATACATATTACATATGTAAAGGAACATAACCACACCAACAACAGTATCTGTACATAAAATATGCATTATTTGTTGTATGTTTATTAAATTCTTCCATGATTATTTAACAAGAATATCATTTTTGTTTCATGCTTCCAACATGAGTCTGAGTGGCGGTAGAATACGAAGAACCCAACTTCAATCATGAAAATTAATCAACAATGGCTGTCTGATTAGGATGTTTATGGCCTATCCTTTAATCTTACAGTTGACTGATTTGTTGTTTTAGGAAGGGTTTCGCTGACAGAAGCCTTTTATAGTTATGTCATTTCTAAAAGAAGCACACATTACTTTTTGTTCAACTGTTGTAAAGAGAAAGTTTTCACTCTTAACAAAATATTTATTATATTCACTGCAAGATAAAATGCATCAAATACAATGGCTTTCATTTTAGAAGGCAATTGAAGACTTTGAAGCAATCTAAAAGATCTGTTTAATGATGGAGACCAGACTGGTTAATATGTTTTATATTACCATAAGTGTTCCAAACAAGCTAAAAGCTATTTTAGTTCTTTTTTGACGGCGTAGTTCTGGTACTTTCAGTAAACAGGCAATCTGGTGGCAACGAAAGTGTTGGAAAGAAATGAACAAAAACAAATCTGAAACAAGAGGTGAGTACGTTTACAACATTTCATTTCCAAAATATTTTTTTGTTCTTACTTAGGTGTAATTATCACATGAATGACGATGAATCATTTTTACCCCCCCCCTCCTCTTCCTCCTCCTCCTCCTCCTCCTCATCATCATCATCATCATCATCATCCGCAGCAGCAGCAGCAGCAGCAGCAGCTGCAGTTCAAATGCTGACATGCGTCGGACAACTTTAAGAAATTGACTTCAAAACTAACCTTGGCCAGGTCATTATTTATCCACCTTTCTAAGTGCATCCTTATCACTTCCATCCATGTTTTTTAACCTTCCCTTGTGAACTGACATTACTACTTCAATTGTCTTATATCTATACTAACACAAGAACTCTCATCGATTCTTTCAACATGGCCATACTATAGTCTCCTGCTCTGAAAACATCTTATACTGTTCAGATTTAATCTTCCTCTGAAGTTATCAGATCTAATTCTGTCTTTAAGACAAACATCCATCATATCATCCTTATCTCATTTCTATTCATACAACACGTCCTCAACTGCGTAAGTTTCACTTCCATACACCATCACATTGCACTTAAAATTAGCATTATTTACTCACCGACTCCAAAGAAAAAAAATGGGCAAAAAGTACACAAAAAATTAAATTTTTATACAACTACTTGAAAATCTGAAGTAAATTTGAAGAACATCCAAACATATTTTTGGTCTTTTTGAAGAGAAAGAGGCTACAACATATTTGTATCTCTATTTCAATATATAATTATTTTTAATATATTATAATTAATATATATAATTATGATTATAAATAATTATTTTTAATATATTATAATTAATATATATAATTATGATTATAAATAATCATTTTTAATATATTATAATTAATATATATAATTATGATTATAAATAATTATTTTTAATATATTATAATTAGTATATATAATTATGATTATAAATAATTATTTTTAATATATTATAATTAATATATATAATTATGATTATAAATAATTCTTTACATTTCCAGGCATATTGTAACCGATAATTTTCTACATTTAAATAGACCATTTCGCAGTTTACAAAACCCATCTCACTTAAATAAGTCAATGCTATAGTAAAGATAAACTCGGTTAAAAAAAAAAAAGAAAAAAAAAAAAAGAAATTATGCGCATTTATTTAGAGGATATGAAAACTTTATTTCAAAATCATTTCCACCGTGTAAGAAATCCAGACTTATTGCATGTCCAATTATTGCATATATTTAAAAAAAAAAAACGTATATAAATAATTAGATTTATTGAGTTAAACCTGAAACTCTACCATTCGTTAATTTATTGATGGTTTTCCTTCACGGCGGTTTAACTTATTTCAACAAATCCTTACGGTGAATATGATTTAAATTCTTTTCGAAAGCTGTAGTAACTGCACATTTCCTTTTCAGTTTTTCCGCTTTTCACCTTGTACGTTATATATGCTATTATTTTACGTTATATATGCTATTATTTTATGTTATATATGCTATTATTTTATTTCCATCATATTTGTTTGGAACGCGTATTTCAATTGTTAACATTAATATCTCTGAAAACGATACACAAGCGAGGAAGCATCGTCGCGCCGCCAATTGGAAAACTTTTCACCAAGTGACCCCCCTCCCCCTAAAGTAGCCTACCCAGTCCTCTACTGAATTAGATAGCATCTTGGTACCACAAATGCCATTTGACCTTTCGGGGCCAAGAGAAACGGCCACCCTGGTCTTTAGTCTCGAGTGTCCAAGAAAAGAAAACCAAAGATAAGTAAAATCTTTAACTGTTTAGCATGAAATTTAAAGCAAATATTCTTTACATTTCCAGGCATATTGTAACCGATAATTTTCTACATTTAAATAGACCATTTCGCAGTTTACAAAACCCATCTCACTTAAATAAGTCAATGCTATAGTAAAGATAAACTCGGTTAAAAAAATAAAAAGAAAAAAAAAAAAAGAAGAAATTATGCGTATTTATTTAGAGGATATGAAAACTTTATTTAAGTACGTTACTTAATATAAATCAGCCATCGCAAGGCGATTTTTTTTTTTATGTTAATTTTCTCAATTAAAATAACGCTAATAAGATATCAGTGACCCTCCCCCCCTTACTTGTACACTGCCATTTCCTTTCCGGACACCTTTGCTCTTGATCCATCAGTTCATCAAAATACGAAAAATTAGATAAGCTGTTTTAAATTTCCTCTTTTGACAAAATTGCCAATCGAAATGCAGACGGGGTTTCCTTTACAATAGAGGATAGAACTGAAGCAGTATACTTATATGTACAATACGTGCGTACTAACTAAACCACCTTTGTTAACTATATATAATCGCCTGTACTGAATCCTCATCAGCTCACAACCTCATGTATCCTCAGACTCTTAATGTATCAGACCTTATATCACCAAGACATCCTTCTGAATAGATACAAGAATTCTTCTGAGCAGCATAACATCCAGTGATCATATATCTGATCCTCATGAAATTGCTTATATCACTCTGAATATTACCTTAAATTTCCTTTCTATCCCTAAGCTAAGTAGAACACCTCATAATACTCTATTCAACTACTTTTAAAATTAGATACACCCAGTTGCAATATTAGAAGTGCTTCGTCCCTGACCTAGACTACGGACTTGTACAACAAACCATGAAACTATTGCACCTAAAATTCCTCTCAAAACTGAAAAATACTGCTGGTTGTATACTAAGTACCCCCTATAGATACTTTACCTCCAAGATGACTGCATCGTCTGTCTTGCATGACAAATCTTTTTATTTTTTACTTAAATTCTCTTTCTCCTGATCACTAACAAATCAAACTGCTCTATTTCCCAAGTTGCCACTAAACCTAATCCATTTCACGTAACTTAGAGAGGTCCTTGCTCTCCGCCCTTGACCCTAACAGACTCGAAAATCGATACCCATTAACAACCAAAATTTCCTAGGTATGCCCCTGATTAAAACTCCTAACCCATAACCAAGCTTCTAAGTAAATACTTACTAGCCATAGTCCTATACATTGACTTAAAGTAATCTATAATGAACAGCAACCATTAATATCTCTTTATTAGGAGATAGTATTGCAATAATCATTACACAAACTAAACCGGTACTCAGTGAAAAAAAAACTTCCGGATATTAAGAGAAAGGCGAAGTCATTCTCCTTCGTTGTAGTCTAAAGGCAACTTACTCAAAGTGTCCAAAATTCCATGCATTCGTATACATTACTACTTATCCATCCATCTATATTTAACTATATTTACAACATATGCAATAACCTATATCTATCAGGTATAATTGTACTCCATATCAAATGTTCTCTTGTATCTATACTGAGCATATCTTATCTTTCAGTCTTACTAAATATTCGGTTTGGGCACCAAATCAGAATTTCTAATAATAAGTAAATCATACCCTAACACTTTATCCTTATCCTAAACCTACTAAACCATATCTAATCATCCATTCCTAAACTTACAAAACTATATCTAACCATACATTAACTCGTCTCTCCCAAATCCAATACTGTAGCAAATTTAGCTGCTTTCACAGCACGAATTTTTACCTATACCCTCTCCCAGTAACAATGGAAATGGAAGCATAGTAATGCCTTTTTTAACCAGGTTACCTACTAAAACCAGCCCATATATCTATTTACCAAATTACACATGACTCAAAACTTACTGTTTTTACCCGTACTATATTTGCACTCGCATCTCATGCCCTGCTATCATCTAAAATATAGTTTGGGCACAACTCGTAGTTCAATTCTTAACACCTACTCACACTCTAATATTATACTAGACCCAAGCTCACATGAATAAAAAATAAATAAATAAATAAATAAAAATAAAAGGAAAAAATAAAATATATATATATACAAAAGAGAAAGCCTCAAACCACATTATCTCCTCCTAACAAGCCTCCTTACAATCATAGTTGCTTACACTGCATGAGCTCTACTCAACCTCTTTATCCAGTAACAATGAAATAACAATGTCCCTAATCCACTTTGAGGAGTGTAACTATTTTAGCAGATATAACCTCTACAAACTAACCCAATAACATTAACTAACCACGTGGGGTCGCAGAAATACCTGGATTAGAACCCAGGCGCGAGCAAACCCTCTCAGTGGTGACGGACCCAGTAGATCTTTCCAGATCATCTGTCTAGGAGAAGGAAAACTCTGAAACCAAACCAAAGAGGAGGGAGGCCTCTTCAGTCTTGGATGACAACCTTCCTAGAGCTGGTGACTCAATCAAATTACCGGTTTGCAAACCTAAAATGCTTAAGGAGTAGATAGGTCCTGCCTATCGCCCGGCTTCCATACTCCTTCTTTGCCTATTAGTCAGGCGCAGAGATACTATCACAGTGATTCGACAGAAACACCCAGTGGTAGATCTTGTTTCTTGTCTAGGGCAATGAACGCCGTTTCCCCACTCCCGACACACCCCACCCCTAAAGCTGGGCACTTGAGAATGCTTGAGTACCACATATGCCTGAGCAATTAGATTGGGTTGACCTTCCTCCGATGGGTTGAGGGTACCGGATTGACAGTTACTGGCTGCTGTTTCCGACTGGTAGTACAGGATCCCCCAACTCTTTGGTAGCGCTTAGAGCGGCTGCTCCATCAACAGTTGAATAATATCGGGATGTTTGCAGTGCCATGGCGCGCATGGAAAGGGACCCTGCACTCATCCCCGGTGGGCTTTCCTGAGGCCACAGTCCTAGTTGATGGAGGGTCAGCTGATGGTCTACTTGTGATGCATGTGTGATATTCTGCATAACCTCCTGTTCGGCTTCGCCTAACCCAACTGAAACTCATTAAAAAAAACATGATGACAATACAATCTAAAAATAAGCTTAAACCAGGCTTAGGGTCAAACAAATCCAACTTGCCTCCTCCCTTAAGGCTTGCATTCACAAATATCCGTGGGCTTAGAACTAATTTAGCTGATGTTGAAGCATTTCTCCTAACAAATACCCCGGATATCTTAGCACTAAGTGAGACTAACCTACACTCCTCCATCCCCTCTAACTACTTTAACATGCCTGGATATCTCCCACTCTGCCGTAAGGACTCTGACAGACATATGCACGGACTTGGAGTTTACATTCGTAATACCCTTCCCTTGACTAGAGAAACAAACCTAGAAACGGATGATCAAGCCTTTATGTGCTTTAGACTAATCATGCAACACAACATTAGCTACTTTTACTTTCTCTACCGCTCTCCCTCGACCCAAGACTGCACCATAATAAACAAAGTATCTGACAGCATAGACACAGCACTCTCCTTCGACACTAGCGCCCAAGTACATGTATTTGGCGACTTTAATGTCCATCACAAAAACTGGCTTGGATTCTCTACTTACACAGATGCAGCAGGCAGCGCAACTCATAGCTTCTCTGTATCTCACTCCCTAGCGCAAATTGTTACTTTTCCAACCCGCTTCCCTGATCAGGAAGAACAACACGCATCACTATTAGATCTGTTTTTGACCACAGTTCCTGATGATTGTGTAACGAAAGCCGACAGCCCACTTGGGAACGCTGATCATGCGGTGATAATGGTTGAAATCGCCCTAAACTCTAGACCCAAAACTGAAGAGCCAGTGCTCAAAACAACGAGATACTATAAAAAGGCTGACTGGGAAGCTATCAGAGATCTTATTAGAGACGCCCCATGGGGAAATATTTTTTCTCTTCCTGCTGAACAGTGTGCAACCGAGACCACTGAATGGTTCAAAACTGCAATCGAAGCGCATGTTCCCATGCGGAAATTCTATAGCAAGCCCCACTCTCCCCAATGGTTTACTTCGACTTGCGCAACTGCCATTGCTCAAAGGCAGCATGCATTCCGCAGGTTTAATCGACATAAGTCCAGTTCAAACAGACAGAAGTACATAGAAGCTAGAAGTAACGTTAAGAAAGAAATAGCGACAGCTAAGAGGGAATTTACGGAAACCACGAAAAAACGCATCGAAGCACAAAAACTAGGAACTCGTGACTTCTGGAAAATCTACAACAGTGTAGTAAATAATGGGCAATCAACAATTCCCCCACTAACCAACAATCACGAGGTTCTTTGCTCAGCAACCGAGAAGGCTAACATGCTTGCCAGTCGGTTTGCCTCAAACTCCACACTGGACCCTCTAAACCACCCCCTACCTCAATTTCCTATGCGGACAGACGCCACGCTAGACGACCTGAAAATCACCCCTGCTCAGGTGCATGCTATCATAAAAAACCTTGACACTTCCAAAGCATGTGGACCCGACCTCATCCCAGCTGTGCTATTAAAAAAGTGCTCGGCCGAAGTAGCTCCAGTTCTCTCCAAACTCTACAACAAATGCCTTAATGAATCTTGCTTTCCGAGCTGTTGGAAAACTGCTTCTGTAGTACCAGTATTCAAGAATTCTGGCGAAAGAACTGACCCATTAAATTATCGCCCTATTAGCCTTCTCCCACTTTTTGCCAAAATATTTGAGACCTTAATTAACCATGCTCTAGTCCAGCACCTTACAGATGCTAAACTTCTGACCGACCGTCAATATGGATTTAGACAAGCCCGTTCCACGGCAGACATCCTCACTGTAATCTCTGAACGCATATACCATTCACTGGACAAAGCGGGAGAGGGAAGAGCGGTAGCTCTAGATATATCTAAGGCTTTTGACAGGGTATGGCATGAGAGTCTCCTCAGGAAGATTAGATCTTACGGTATCACTGGTAGAATACTTAACATAATTAAATCCTTCTTAGATAAGAGAAAAATCCAGGTTGTCCTCGACGGTCGTACATCTAAACAATATGATATAAATGCGGGAGTGCCCCAAGGATCTATCCTGAGACCTCTGCTGTTCCTAATATTCATAAATGACCTCCCCGACAAGATTACCTCTGAGATGGGGATATATGCTGATGACACCACACTCTATAGCAGGCACGACAGGAAAACAAACGAACATATATCTAAAGTAATGGCAGAAACACTAGAGGATGACCTCCAATCAGTAGTGGAATGGGGACAAAAATGGATGGTCACGTTCAATGCCACCAAGACAAAACTGGTTTCATTCAATAATTACAAGAAACCTTCTCTACCACCTATAGCAATGGCCAACGACTCTTTATCTGAGAGTACGTCTCTCAAGCTCCTTGGCCTAACGTTCACTGGAAACATGAGTTGGAACAGTTACATCGAGGGCATTGCCAGGGCCGCTGCAAGGAAGGTGGGCTCTCTCTACCGTGCTAGAAAACTTTTAACACCCGAAAGTATCCTGTACCTCTATAAGGCCACTATTCGCCCATGTATGGAGTATTGCTCTCATATTTGGGCCGGTGCATCGGCTACTAGTCTCTCGCTCCTTGACAGGGTTCAAAAGAGAGTCGCAAATCTGATAGGCCCTAAACTGGCATCAAAACTCCAGCCTCTGTCCCATCGTCGAAACGTTGCATCCCTCTGCCTGTTCTACAAGTATTATAATGGTGAATGCTCTGAAGAACTGCAAGCACTTGTGCCCCCACGACGTGAACACCCTCGACAGACCTGACAAGCTGCAAAATTCCACCCCCACACTGTAGAGATCCCTAGATGTAAAAGATCCTTCTACTCCAGTAGTTTCTTCCCCAGAACTGCTAGACTTTGGAATTCCATTCCGGGTCACTGCTTCCCCAACTGTACTGACATGCATAAGTTCAAGTGCAACGTGAACCAACATCTCGCTGCCCTAATCCCTACATAGTACCCCAGTAGATGTTTCCCCTGATAGTAGCCCCCTACACCAAAGTGGCAATGTGCCTTGTTTGGGGTGAAAATGTAATAAAAAAAAAAAAAAAAAAATTATTTTTAATAAAATATTTTTTACCTATTTTTGCAAGGCAATACATATTCATATACACATATCGCAGAATCTTATTGTGTATAAGAAAATATTTTAGGAAGGTAATATTTTTATATAAGACTAGCGAGGGGTACCCGGCGTTGCCCAGGTGTTTTTCGGGATATGTGAAAAAAACCCGAAAATGTGAAAAAAAACAGGTGCCCGTGAAAAAAAAACGAAGCCTTCACGACGCGCAGTTGGAAAATAGTAAAGTGTTAAAAAAAACAGGTGCGCGTTTTTGATTGACGTGACGGCGATAGGTATTCAGCGATTAGCATTTTGTGCGGGACAATTTTGAATGAGGTGAAAAATCGGTTTGTTTGTTTTTAAAAACCCGCTCCCTGGGAGCGAAATGAAAGCTACAGTCTGATATGACGAAGTCCACATTGAACAAACGTTACTTAGCTCTCTTGAGAACAACTGGCTTTCGGCCTGTTGTATTTATTTGCTTCCCCACTGAGCAAATTAGGCACAAGGCCGTTTTTTAATGTGGAGATAGAGGGAGGGGGGAAGGAAAGGGGGGGTCCAGCTCCCGAGAGGTGGGAAATGGGAGCTGGATAGTAACTGTTGGTCTGTAGGGTGATCGCTACATTGACCAAGGTCAGATATGTGGGGTTACCCCCACATATGGTCTGTGCTGGTCTTTGCTTGCAGCATCTGTCGGAACAGATACTACACTTTGATCTTGTCGCCCGGTCCCCATTATTTGTCGAATAATTAACGTTGGAAAGTCAATAAAATTAAATAGACAGGCGATCTCCGTGGGTAACTCTGAGATATTACAATTTATAGATGATATAAAAAGTTTTAAGAAGTTGTGAACCGAGCAAGCGCTTCTCTGAAAGAAGCCTTTTGTGGACATCGAGGAAAAGCGTACATACATACATACATACATACATACATACATACATACATACATTTGCGCTTATATATATATAGACAATCCCAGCCAAATAAAATTGCTCAATATATTAAACAGATCAAATTTAAAAAATTACATTTTTTTTTTATATTTAAATTTCATTTAGAAAAATATAATTTTTATATTTTGACTTTCATCTGATGAGATGAGTCTACATCAAAAATCTATGAAAGGAAATTACTTTGAATATTCTTTGTTCAAATAATACATTTTTGTTGTGAAAATTATATTTTTCTCTGAATGAAATTTAAATATAAAAAACTGTATATATATATATATATATATATATATATATATATATATTAAGTAATGTGATTTATAATTTAAAATTTAAAATTTAAAAAATTTTTTAAATTTAAAAATCAAATTTTAATTAAATTAAAAATCAGTTTCATAAGAAGGAACAACAACAAAATCAATTATCTGTACGATCGTTTCAGAAATCCGTGCTTTTTATTGTGGTATACATGAAGTTATGTAGAACAATTATATATAGTTTTTTGGTAAGCAAGGTCTCCTCATCAGCAAATTTAGGAGGGTTTTTATTGAATTTAAAAGACACCATAAATAAACCTAGCATTAAAAGTAAGGCAGATGAATCTGAAAAAATTGAAATAAAAGGTTTGGATTTAAAATTTATAAGAAAATTAATATGGGTTAGAGATAGAAATAAGTAGAGAAAAATATATATTTTTGAATTTACATAATAAATTTGATTTAAAAATATATAGAGATAGTTACCTTTTAATTTTTCTTTTTTTGAAATCAGGAACTGTGTTTAAAGTAGTCATTTAGATGTTTGCTATAGCTTTTTATTTTATTGAATGATGAATTTTAAAAGGGCGACGCTCGTGCAATAAATTGTTTCCGTTAGCGTATTTTTGATTTAAAGACGCTACAGTTTATATATATAGAGAGAATATTTCTATGACAAGTTTTTAAGGGGAGATAATTGTCATGTGTTCTTGACTTTATTTATTATTTGTTTTACGGGTCTAAGGGAGGTAATTGGTCTAACTTAATTTATTAAAAAAAAAAATATAATAATAATTGTAATCTATTTTTACTAATAAGTAATTTTTAATGATTTAAGGTGGTTTATATTCATTAAATTTAAACCAACGTTTATGACTACATGTCAGAAGCCCCTATCTTGAATTTAATAGTTTGGTTGTACTTTTTATATCTTCATATTTTAAAATTTTTAGGGTCTCTTTTGAACATAGTGCACAAAATTTATCTCCTTGTGCACTATGTACAAAAGAGACCCTTAAAATTTTAAAATATGAAGATATAAAAAGTACAACCAAACTATTAAATTCAAGACAGGAGCTTCTGACATGTAGTCATAAACGTTGGTTTAAATTTAATAAATATAAACCACCTTAAATCATTAAAAATTACTTATTAGTAAAAATAGATTACAATTATTATTATATTTTTTTTTTTTTTTTTAATAAATCAAGTTAGACCAATTACCTCCCTTAGACCCGTAAAACAAATAATAAATAAAGTCAAGAACACATGACAATTATCTCCCCTTAAAAACTTGTCATAGAAATATTCTCTCTATATATATAAACTGTAGCGTCTTTAAATCAAAAATATGCTAACGGAAACAATTTATTGCACGAGCGTCGCCCTTTTAAAATTCATCATTCAATAAAATAAAAAGCTATAGCAAACATCTAAATGACTACTTTAAACACAGTTCCTGATTTCAAAAAAAGAAAAATTAAAAGGTAACTATCTCTATATATTTTTAAATCAAATTTATTATGTAAATTCAAAAATATATATTTTTCTCTACTTATTTCTATCTCTAACCCATATTAATTTTCTTATAAATTTTAAATCCAAACCTTTTATGTCAATTTTTTCAGATTCATCTGCCTTACTTTTAATGCTAGGTTTATTTATGGTGTCTTTTAAATTCAATAAAAACCCTCCTAAATTTGCTGATGAGGAGACCTTGCTTACCAAAAAACTATATATAATTGTTCTACATAACTTCATGTATACCACAATAAAAAGCACGGATTTCCGAAACGATCGTACAGATAATTGATTTTGTTGTTGTTCCTTCTTATGAAACTGATTTTTAATTTAATTAAAATTTGATTTTTAAATTTAAAAATTTTTTTAAATTTTAAATTTTAAATTATAAATCACATTACTTAATATTGAATAAGCTCTAGGACATTTAACTATCGAGCTTATTATATATCTAAATTACAACGAGCACTTTCTATTTCCTGTATTTTAATTAAACTAGTAATTTCACTGTTACATTAAAATGCACTCAGCTCTTTAGACTATTGTTCTAATCTCCTTTAAATTATATATATATATATATATATATATATATATATATAATATATATATATATATATATATATATATATATATATATATATATATATATATATATATAATAAATTCCACAGCCAAACAACGTCACAACCCACAAGAGCCATGACAGTCAATGAACCGGAAGTCCAAGACTAAAATTTCGCCCTCATTTGGGCTCATCAGTTAGACAAAGCCGAACTCAGGATTCAAAACCCGAGGCAAGCACTCTATCAACTAAGCAAATGCCCTGTACACAAGAATTCAATTAACTAACACAGATCAAGCAAACCGCACCGAAATTCGACTGTGAAATGAACCTACTTCGTCTCGACAAGGAACGCGGTCATCCAACCAGCTAATAACCCCAAGCCGATGTCTCACAAGTAGGAGTTTTAACTCGAAAGGACGAAGCCATCCAGCAATGCTAACCAAGCGAGCAACTTATGATAAAATTTTCTGAATATATATATATATATTGTGACGCAGAATATTCAGTGTAGCTTAATCGCCATATATATTTTATAAATTACTAACTAGCTCTACCTACGTATTGAGCACTTTTGAAGTAAATACTTAAAGTTTACGCATAAATCTATACTTTCGTATATTAAATTTGTGTGAGTAAATGAAGTAGTTATATATATATATATATATATATATATATATATATATATATATATATATAATTTCCTTGTGTATAAAACTATAGGTGGTAATCTCTATTTTTACAAAGTACACAGGAGCAAAGAGAAATTGTCACACACACACACGCACAATGAAAAATTCAATAAAAATAAAATGACTATAAAACTAAACAGGGGGCGACTAACGTTTTTAAAAAAAAAAAAATGTATAAAATATTATATAAAAAAAATGAGCAAAAGAATGAATGTTTCCAAAAAAAAGTCCATAAAATTAAATAAATAAAAAAATGAACAGGGAAGATTAAGGTCTTTTTTTAAAAAATAATAATATTTTATTTAAAAAAAATGATCAAAAAAGTTTAAAAAAAAAAGAGTGAATAATAATTAAGAATAATTGAGAGAAGAGAAAAAAATTTAAAAAATAACCAGTGTGCCAACGACCCGACGATATTATGACATTTGTTAGTGAGAGCAAAGGTCACAAAAGGGGGGAGGGAAATGTGGTACAATGATGTAGCCCCTTTTGAGAGAGCTGGGGGGGGGGGTTCTACATTAATTACCCCTATATCTAGCTTCTAACCTTGTGCTTGACTTTGTGATGAAGTTAAAAACGTTTCATGCAGGGGTTTTGGGAAGGTTAGAGCATGTCGGTTGGGTTTGAATGACATGTTATGAAACTTGAGCAGTGTCAGAATCATTCAAGAAAGGTCAGACTTACACGCGTATATCTGAAGTTGGGAAAAAAACAAAACATGGCGTAAAACGCATATTTATCTCTTTCGTTTACCCACTTTCCAGCTGACTACAATATGGCCGTCTTCAAGTCCAATGTGAACAAGTTTTTAATGAGCCGTTCCCCTTAAGTAATTCAATTTACCAAATTTACACTTCTAACGATTACTATGATATTGTCCCCTTGACTACTGCACACTCTTTAATCCTTATACTCGAGTAGCCTCTGGGCCTTGATGTGGTGATTCCTTTGTAAAAAAAAATATGTGTATGTGGCGAAAATTGTGGGAACGCAGGCTTACCTCTTAAATGGCCTCGGTGTGTACTTTACCGACGCAGCGTCATGATGTTGAAAAGGGTCCAAGATGGCGCCTGCAGCCTTATATAACAATGCAGTCTCGCAGAATCTTGTGCGTTCTCGCGCATGTATGCAAATTTGGAGGACTCTGTCTTTTATAAAAACAAGCCACTGGAGCAGATGAGACAGAGGTGAAAACGAGTCTACAGAAAGTACTGACGGACGACGTTGCTGCAGTGAGGTTTTGTGTACTCTTTTTTTTTTCTTTGCAACAACGGCGTATAAATATATATTGAATTTTGTGTACAACCATAATTTAGGAGATATTCAAGCGAAATTAAACACTAACATTAAGATTAGCTGACTAGACATATGAATATAAAAACTGTGTGTGTAAACAAGGTAACAAATATTATTTTATCCCAAATGAATTTAATTATAACAAGTGTAAGTTAAGTTTAAATTTCTAGAGGAAACGAGTGTAAAAGCAATAGAACAAACCTCTAAAAATTCATTCTAGTTTTATCAAGTCAACATTATGTTATTGAAAAGTATGTTGACAAATATTTCTATTTCCATACTGCAAATGTAAAATATTCCTTAAAATTATTTTAATAGTCCGATTTTCGTTTTACTTATATTTCTGAATGTCCAATCAATTGAGAGTGTATAATCTTATATATAAAATCAGACCCCTCCTCCTTCGATAACAAAAACCACATAAATTGTTTCAGTCAGTGATTTCTGTCATCTGTATCTTGCTAGAAAACAAAATTGTCTTCTATTTTATTCCTACTTGAATTTTCCTTGTTGCTTATACATTTCAGAGGAAGATGGCAGTGTTTTTACTTCTTGTATAGTATATACTGTGACTCTACTTATCATTACTTTCAACTATACCCTGGTTTCATACTCAGTTGCTGATTGGATAATATCCTTCAATTCGTTCACTACAGAACAATAGTAATTTAGTATAGTGCATGCGTATGAGAGATAGATAGATAGATAGAGAGAAAAAGAAATTGAAAGGAAGAAAAATCAGTTTTAACGATTAGTTTAATTAGATTAGTCACAACTTAACAACAGATTTATCTTTTAGAGTTAAATTTGAATGAGAGATAAAGTAAGATTTTTAAGTGTATCGAATAAGGGTTCGAAGTTCCACCATAAAAAATAAAATTTTGGAGAAAAATATTTATCTTATAATAATTATAAATAAATATTAAATATAAAATGTATTAAATATTAAAATAATAATCTTGATAATATTCTTGCCTTCTTTATGACAAAATCACATGAAATTTTACATTAAATTCTAACCATTATGAACCCTAAATTATATACAAAACTGAAGGACTTTACTTTTCTAATATATTTAACATATCCAATAGCGAAATCTCATTCATTCGCTATTCATTATTATTGCTTTCTAATTCAATGACTGTTTTCATTTTATTATTTCACATAGTTCTATTTACACAATCTTTTGCTAGAAAATGATCGTTTTGGGCGCATTTTCAGGTCAATTTTATTCTGGGGGTTGCAATCTAGTTCAGAGTTGTAAATTCTAAAAACATCTCCAAAACACACACATACAAATACATAAACTACGATAAAAAAAAACGTCAGTGAGTACTTTCTATCGCACACATTACTTCCTCCTCCCACAACTTTTTATATGAATCCTATTAAAAAAAAAAAGGAAAATTAATATTTTATAATATAAAGTTAGTTATTAAAAAAAAAAGAAAATTAATATTTAATAATATCCATTTATGAAGTTAGTTATTAAAAAAAAAAGAAAATTAATATTTAATAATATCCATTTTTAAAGTTAGTTATTAAAAAAACAGAAAATTAATATTTAATAATATCCATTTATAAAGTGAGTTATTAAAACAAAAATTGATATATAATAATATCCATTTATGAAGTAATTTATTAAAAAAAAGAAAATTGACATTTAATAATATCCATTTATAAAGTTAATTATTAAAAAAAAAGAAAATTAATATTAATAATGTGCATTACTAAAGTTAGTTATTAAAAAAAGAATATTAGTATTTGATAATATCAATTTTTAAAGTTAGTTATTAAAAAAAAGAAAATTAATATTTAACAATATCCATTACTAAAGTTAGTTATTAAAAAAAGAAAATTATATTTAATAATATCCATTACTAAAGTTAGTTATTAAAAAAAAGAAAATTAATATTTAAAAATATCCATTTATAACATTTATAAAGTTAATTATTAAAAAAAAAGAAAATTAATATTTAATAATATCAATTTATAAAGTTAATTATTAAAAAAAAGAAAATCAATATTTAATAATATCCATTAATAAAGTTTGTTATACAAAAAAAAAGAAAATTAATGTTTTATAATATCCATTTATAAAGTTAGTCGTTTAAAAAAAGAAAATTAATATTTAATTATATCCATTTATAAAGTTACTCATAAAAAAAAGAAAAAAATTAATATTACTAATATACATTTATAAAGTTAGTCTTAAAAAAGAATAGAAAATTAATATTTAATAATATCCATTTATAAAGTAAGTTATTAAAAAAATTAATATGTAATAATATCACATAGTTATTTAAAAAAAAAGGCAATAATATTTAATAATATCCATTTATAAAGTTATTAAAAAAAAAGAAAATTAATATTTAATAATATCAATTTATAAAGTTAGTTGTTAAAAAAAATTAATATTTAATAATATCCATATATAACTTTAGTTATTAAAAAAAACAAGAAAATTTATATTTTAGTGTCCTTTTATAAAATTAGTTATTCAAAAAAACAAAAAATTAATATTTAATAATGTCCATTTATAAAGTTAGTTATTATCAAATAAAAGAAAATTAATATTTGTTTATAAAGTTAGTTATTAAAAAAAAAGAAAATTAATATTTAATAATATCCATTTATAAGTTAGATATTAAAAAAAAAGGAAATTTATGTTTTAAAATATCCATTTATATAGTTAGTTATTAAAAAAAATTAATATTAGTAATATCCATTTATAAAGTTAGTTTAAAAAAAAGAAAATTAATATTTAATAATATCCAATTATAAAGTTAGTTATTTAAAATAAAAAGAAAATTAATATTATCCATTCATAAAGTTAGTTTAAAAATAAGAAAAGTAATATTTAATAATATCCATTCATGAAGTAAAGTATTCAAAACAAAAGAAAATTAATATTGTATAATATCCATTTATAAAGTTAGTTACCAAAAAAAAAAAAGAAAATTAATATTTGATAATATCCATCTATAAATTTAGTTTAAAAAAAAAAAAATGAAATTAATATTTAATAATATCCATTTCTAAATTTAGTTATTAAAAAAGAGACAAAATTAATATTGTATAATATCCATTTATAAAGTGTGTTATTCAAAAAAAAAAGAAAATTAATATTTAACAATATCTATTTAAAAAGTTTGTTATTTAAAAAAAAAGAAAATTAATTTTAATGATATCCATTTATAATGTTAGATATTTTAAAACAAAAAAGAAAATTAATATTTAATAATATCTATTTATAAAATTAGTTATAAAAAAACGAAAGAAAATTAACATTTAAAAATATCCATTTATAAAGTTATTTAAAAAAAAGAAGAAAATTAATATTTAATCATATCCATTTATAAAGTTAGTTAATTAAAAAAAAAGAACATTAATATTTAATAATATCCATTTATAAGTTAGATATTAAAAAAAGGAAGTTAATATTTAAAATATCCATTTATAAAGTTAGTTATTCAAAACAAAAGAAAATTTATATTTAATAATATCCATTTATAAAGTTAGGTATTCAAAAAAAAAAGGAAAATTAATATTTAATAATATCCATTTATAAAGTAAATTATTAAAAAAAATGAAAATTAATATTTAATAATATCCATTTATTATAGTCAGTTATTAAAAAAACGACAATTTATGTTTAATATTATACATTTATAAAGTAATTTATACAAAAAATGAAAGAAAATTAATATTTAAAAATATCCATTTATAAAGTTAGTTATTTAAAAAGGAAATTTTTAAAGTTAGTTGTTAAAAAATCATATTTAATAATATCCATTTATAAAGTTAGTTATTAAAAAAAAATATTAATATTTAATAATATCCATTCATTATGTTAGTTATTAAAACAAATAGCAATATCAATTTATAAAGTTATTTATTAAAAAAAAAAATTAATATTTAATAATATCCATTTATAAAGTTAGGTATTTAAAAAAAAAGAATATTAATATTTAAAAATATCCAATCATGAAGTTAGTTATTTCAAGAAACGAAAAAGAAAATTAATATTTAATGATATCCATTTATAAAGTTAGTTATAAAAAAAGAAAGAAAATTAAAAATTAATATTTAATAGTGTCCTTTTATAAAATAAGTTATTCAAAAAAACAAAAAATTAATATTTAATAATGTCCATTTATAAAGTTAGTTATTATCAAATAAAAGAAAATTAATATTTGTTTATAAAGTTAGTTATCAAAAAAAAAGAAAATTAATATTTAATAATATCCATTTATAAGTTAGATATTAAAAAAAAAGAAAATTTATGTTTTAAAATATCCATTTATATAGTTAGTTATTAAAAAAATTAATATTAGTAATATCCATTTATAAAGTTAGTTTAAAAAAAAGAAAATTAATATTTAATAATATCTATTTATAAAGTGATTTATTAAAAACAAAAAAGAACATTGATGTTTAATAACATTCATGTATAAAGTCATTTAACAAAAAGAAAATTAATATTTAATAATATCCATTTATCAAGTTACTTATTAAAAAAAGAGAAAAAAATAATATTTAATAATATCTATTTATAAAGATAGTATTACACAAATAGAAAATTAATATTAATAATATCCATTTATAAAGCTAGATATTAAAAAGATAATATTTAATAATATCAGTTTTTATCAAGTTAGTTCTTTTAAAAAAGGCAATTAATATTTAATATTATCCATTTATAAGGTTAGAAAATCAATATTTATTAATACCCATTTATAAAGTCAGTTATTCAACTAAAAAAGAAAATTAATATTTGATAATAACCATTTTTAAAGTTAGTTATTTTAAAAAGAAAGGAAATTAATATTTGACAATATCCATTTATAAAGTTTGTTATAAAACAGAAAATTAATAGTTAATAATATCCATTTGAAAGTTAGTTATTAAAAAAAGCAAAGTCATATTTAATATTATCCATTTATTAAGTTAGTTATTAGAAAAAATTAATATTTAATAATATCCATTCATAAATTAGTTATTTAAAAAAAGGAAATTTATATTTATTAATATCCATGTATAAATTTAGTTATTTAAAAAAATGAAAATTAATATTTAACAATATCCATCTATAAAGTTATTTAAAAAAAAAAAAAAGAAAATTAATATTTAATAATATCCATTTCGAAAGTTAGTTATTAAAAAAAAGCAAAGTCATATTTAATAATATCCATTTATTAAGTTAGTTATTAGAAAAAAATTAATATTAAATAATATCCATTTATAAAGTTAGTTATTAAAAAAAGAAAATTAATATTTGATAATATCCATTTATAATAGAAAATTATAAAAAAATTAATATTTAATAATATCCATTCATAAAGTTAGTTATTTAAAAAAAAAGGAAATTTATATTTAAAAATATCCATGTATAAAGTTAGTTATTTAAAAAAAAAAGAAAATTAATATATAAAAATATCCATTTGTAAACTAAGTTGTTAAATGAATTAATATTTAATAATATCCATTTATAAAGTTAGTTATCAAAAATATGAAAATTAATAGTTAAAAATATCCATTTATAAAGTTAGTTATTAAAAAAAAGAAAATTTATATTTAAAAATATCCATTTATAAAGTTAGTTATTTTAAAAAAAAGAAAATTAATATTTAATAATATCCATTTATAAAGTTAGTGATTTAAAAAAAGAAAATAAATATTTAAAATATCCATTTATAAAGTTAGTTATTTAAAAAAACGAAAATTAAAATTTAATAATATCCATTAATAAAGTTTGTTATTAAAATAAAAGAAAATTAATATTTAAAAATATCCATTTATAAAGTTAGTTATTTAAAAGAAAAAGAAAATTAATATCTAATAATATCCATTCATAACGTTAGTTTAAAAAAAAATTAATATTTTATAATCTCTATTTATAAAGTAAGGTATTCAAAACAAAAGAAAATTAATATTTAATAATATCCATTTATAAAGTTAGTTATAAAAAAAGAATATTAATATTTAATAATACCCATTTATAAAGTTAGTTATAAAAAAAAAGAAAATTAATATTTGATAATATCCATTTATAAAGTTAGTTATTTAAATAAAAGAAAAGAAAATTAATATTTAATAATATCCATTTATAAAGTTTGTTATTAAAAAAAAAAGAAAATTAATATTTGATATTATCCATTTATAAAGTTAGTTATTTAAATAAAAGAAAAGAAAATTAATATTTAATAATATCCATTTATAAAGTTAGTTTTTCAAAAAAAAAAGAAAATTAATATTTAAAAATATCCATTTATTAAGTTAGTTATTTAAAAAAAAAGAAAATTAATGTTTAATAATATCCATTTATAAAGTTAGTTATTTAAAAAAAGAAAAGAAAATTAATATTTAATAATATCCATTTATAAAATTGGTTATTAAAAAAAAGAAAGAAAATTTATATTGTATAATATCCATTTATAAAGTTAGCCCGTATTAGGTATTAAAAAAAAAGGAAAATTAATATTAAAAAATATCCATTTATAAAGTTAGTTTAAAAAAAAAAAAGAAAATTAATCTCTATATAAATAAAATGAATTCATTTTTTCCCGTCTGATTTTGACCTTAATAGGATTAAAAATCAAGATATTTCATGCAAATATAATATGCACAAACGGCAGAACAATATCTGAGGTGTGTTATAGGCTTATTATTTCTCAAATTCCTCGATAATCTTAGATTTCTATACTTTTTCTGCTGAGAAGTCACGGCCAAAATCGGTTAAGATCAATGGAAGTGGTAAAATATTTTCTCTCTATTAAATTCCTCCTCCCCCTGCCACCACTTAACACCGTTTGGGGATCGTTCACAAGGAACAGTTGAGAAGAGAACACCGGTTTGGCTTCGTAGTTCTTTTATGTGAAGTTATTTAAAATCACTAAAATAAGCTGCAGTGCTCTGTGGCGTAGTGGTTAGCGTGCTGGACAATTCACATTATATTTTCACGTTCGCGCCGACCTACCGTAGTCGTTTTTTTTTTTTTTTTTTTTTCCTAAACAACTGGAATGGACTTTTCTTGGTGGCCGAACTGTTAACGTTGCAGATGTTGTTTTTTTTTTTTTTTTTCACACTTTATTTTCCTACTTTTACTCATGACTCCGGGTTTGATCCTTCCTACTTACCTACCATAACATTTTTTAAAACTCCCACCTCCCGTCCCGGAAACAAACACTCGGGCAACGCCGGGTACCCCCGCTAGTATTTAATAATATCCATTTATAAAGTTAATTAAAAAAAAAGAAAATTCGTATTTAATAATATCCATTTATAAAGATTATTAAAAAAAAGACAATTAATATTTAATAATATCCCATTATAAAGTTAGTTATTTAAAAAAAGAAAATTAAAATTTAATAATATCCATTAATAAAGTTTGTTATTAAAAAAAAAGAAAATTAATATTTAAAAATATCCATTTATAAAGTTAGTTATTTAAAAGAAAAAGAAAATTAATATCTAATAATATCCATTCATAACGTTAGTTTAAAAAAATTAATATTTAATAATCTCTATTTATAAAGTAAGGTATTCAAAACAAAAGAAAATTAATATTTAATAATATCCATTTATAAAGTTAGTTATAAAAAAAGAATATTAATATTTAATAATATCCATTTATAAAGTTAGTTATAAAAAAAAGAAAATTAATATTTGATAATATCCATTTATAAAGTTAGTTATTTAAATAAAAGAAAAGAAAATTAATATTTAATAATATCCATTTATAAAATTAGCCCGTATTAGGTATTAAAAAAAGGAAATATCCATTTATAAAATAGTTATTTAAAAAAAGAAAATTAATATTTAAAATATCCATTTATAAAGTTAGTTATTCAAAACAAAAGAAAATTAATATTTAATAATATCCATTTATAAAGTTAGTTTTAAAAAAAAAATTAATATTTAATAATATCCATTTATAAAGTTAATTAAAAAAAAAGAAAATTCGTATTTAAATAATATCCATTTGTACAGATTATTAAAAAAAAGACAATTAATATTTAATAATATCCCATTATAAAGTTAGTTTTTTAACAAAAGAAATTAATATTTAATAGTATCCATTAATATTTCATAATAACATTTATAAAGCTGGTTATTTAAAAAAAAAGAAAATTAATATTTAATAATATCCATTTATAAAGTTTTTTATTAAAAAAAAAGAAAATTAATATTTAATAATATCTATTTATAAAATTAGTTATTAAAAAAAAGAAAGAATATTAATATTTAATAATATCCATTTATAAAGTTAGTCATTCAATAAAAATATAATTAATGTTTAATAATATTCATTTATAAAGTTAGTTATTAAAAAAAAAGAAAATTAATATTTAATAATATCCATTTATGAAGTTAGTTATTAAAAAAAAGAAAATTAATATTTAATAATATCTATTTATAAAATTAGTTATTAAAAAAAAGAAAATTAATATTTAACAATATCCATTTATAAAGTTAGTCATTCAAAAAAAAAAGAAAAGTAATATTTAATAATATTCATTTATGAAATTAGTTATTAAAAAAAAAAGAAAAGTAATATTTAATAATATACATTTATGAAATTAGTTATTAAAAAAAAAAAGAAAAGTAATATTTAATAATATACATTTATGAAATTAGTTATTAAAAAAAAAAAGAAAAGTAATATTTAATAATATACATTTATGAAATTAGTTATTAAAAAAAAAGAAAATTAATATTTAACAATATCCATTTATAAAGTTAGTCATTCAAAAAAAAAAGAAAAGTAATATTTAATAATATTCATTTATGAAATTAGTTATTAAAAAAAAAAGAAAAGTAATATTTAATAATATACATTTATGAAATTAGTTATTAAAAAAAAAAGAAAAGTAATATTTAATAATATACATTTATGAAATTAGTTATTAAAAAAAAAAAGAAAAGTAATATTTAATAATATACATTTATGAAATTAGTTATTAAAAAAAAAAAAGAAAAGTAATATTTAATAATATACATTTATAAAATTAGTTATTAAAAAAAAAAAGAAAAGTAATATTTAATAATATACATTTATGAAATTAGTTATTAAAAAAAAAAAGAAAAGTAATATTTAATAATATACATTTATAAAATTAGTTATTAAAAAAAAAAGAAAAGTAATATTTAATAATATACATTTATGAAATTAGTTATTAAAAAAAAAAAGAAAAGTAATATTTAATAATATACATTTATGAAATTAGTTATTAAAAAAAAAAAGAAAAGTAATATTTAATAATATACATTTATGAAATTAGTTATTAAAAAAAAAAAGAAAAGTAATATTTAATAATATACATTTATGAAATTAGTTATTAAAAAAAAAGAAAAGTAATATTTAATAATATACATTTATGAAATTAGTTATTAAAAAAAAAAAGAAAAGTAATATTTAATAATATACATTTATGAAATTAGTTATTAAAAAAAAAAAGAAAAGTAATATTTAATAATATACATTTATGAAATTAGTTATTAAAAAAAAAAAGAAAAGTAATATTTAATAATATACATTTATGAAATTAGTTATTAAAAAAAAAAAAGAAAAGTAATATTTAATAATATACATTTATAAAATTAGTTATTAAAAAAAAAAAGAAAAGTAATATTTAATAATATACATTTATAAAATTAGTTATTAAAAAAAAAGAAAAGTAATATTTAATAATATACATTTATGAAATTAGTTATTAAAAAAAAAAAGAAAAGTAATATTTAATAATATACATTTATGAAATTAGTTATTAAAAAAAAAAAAGAAAAGTAATATTTAATAATATACATTTATGAAATTAGTTATTAAAAAAAAAAGAAAAGTAATATTTAATAATATACATTTATGAAATTAGTTATTAAAAAAAAAAAGAAAAGTAATATTTAATAATATACATTTATGAAATTAGTTATTAAAAAAAAAAAGAAAAGTAATATTTAATAATATACATTTATGAAATTAGTTATTAAAAAAAAAAGAAAAGTAATATTTAATAATATACATTTATGAAATTAGTTATTAAAAAAAAAAAGAAAAGTAATATTTAATAATATACATTTATGAAATTAGTTATTCAAAAAAAAAAGAAAAGTAATATTTAATAATATACATTTATGAAATTAGTTATTAAAAAAAAAAAGAAAAGTAATATTTAATAATATACATTTATGAAATTAGTTATTAAAAAAAAAAGAAAAGTAATATTTAATAATATACATTTATAAAATTAGTTATTAAAAAAAAAAGAAAAGTAATATTTAATAATATACATTTATAAAATTAGTTATTAAAAAAAAAAGAAAAGTAATATTTAATAATATACATTTATGAAATTAGTTATTAAAAAAAAAAAGAAAAGTAATATTTAATAATATACATTTATGAAATTAGTTATTAAAAAAAAAAAGAAAAGTAATATTTAATAATATACATTTATGAAATTAGTTATTAAAAAAAAAAAAGAAAAGTAATATTTAATAATATACATTTATAAAATTAGTTATTAAAAAAAAAAGAAAAGTAATATTTAATAATATACATTTATGAAATTAGTTATTAAAAAAAAAAAGAAAAGTAATATTTAATAATATACATTTATGAAATTAGTTATTAAAAAAAAAAGAAAAGTAATATTTAATAATATACATTTATGAAATTAGTTATTAAAAAAAAAAAGAAAAGTAATATTTAATAATATACATTTATAAAATTAGTTATTAAAAAAAAAAGAAAACTAATATTTAATAATATACATTTATGAAATTAGTTATTAAAAAAAAAAAGAAAAGTAATATTTAATAATATACATTTATGAAATTAGTTATTAAAAAAAAAAGAAAAGTAATATTTAATAATATACATTTATGAAATTAGTTATTAAAAAAAAAAAGAAAAGTAATATTTAATAATATACATTTATGAAATTAGTTATTAAAAAAAGAAAATTAATATTTAATAATATCCATTTATTAAATTAGTTATTAAAAAAAAAAAGAAGAAAATTAATATTTGATAATATCCATTTATAAAGTTAGCCCGATGGTGAGATTACAACGCTAAATTATTCATAAATATATGACATAAACAAATTGTATCGAGCTTGTGTCTTACTCTGCTCTCGTGGGGAGGCAAGGAAAAAAAAAAGTAGTTTTTATATGATTTAAATTTTCCGCAATAATAGGGCCCTATGATGGCGAGCGAGCAGAAGTTAGTATGTATATTTAGAAACTGGCTCCATTTTAGTTTGACGGTGTTATTGAGTTCAAACTTGTGAACACGTCTGCAAGTCTATTTTGACGAGGTGTCACACTAAATATAGGTTGGGAGTACTGTGTACTCATTTAACACATGGCATGATTTATTGCCATATTGTGACATCACAAAATTAGTTGACCAGGAACGATTTGGGAAAATTAGGAAGAGTTTTGGTTCTGGAAGCGAGGGAATGGTACGTTTCTTGAAGATGTAACACACAGATTGGTATGACTACCCCCCACAGACACACCCGACCAAGGTGTACTTAGCGAAGAGAACTTAGTGAGGCATTGCCAAACCACTATGTCTTAAAATCCACAATAAATTCCAAACAAGAAGACTTATGAGTTTCCATTTGTACTTTTTCCATGAAAAAGATTCCCTCGTAGAATCGGGTTAAGAAAATAGCAGTGTAAGCTTCAAGTCAACCCAAAGGACACTGCTACAAAAGAATGGAGAGAGACAGACTAAGGTATGTGCTAAAACAGCTAAATAAATAGTCTTTTAACTGTGTTAAAAACTTGTGGATGAAAAGGGTTGATATGGCATTATCCATCAATATTAATATTTATGTATAAAATAAAGATGATCATGGGCCAAACGTTGAATGAAGTACTTGTTAATTGGATTACTGAAAGTATATAACTTTGCTTAAATATCATATATAAGTACGCAAAATATAAAGATATGCCGTTATCAAACAATAATACTTCTGTTAAGTGATGAGGTCAGAAGATTTTTGGATTCCTCGATATTCTTGGGCAAGATCAGGACATGCGTCCTGCTAGTTCATTAATAAAATTATATAATTTTGACAAGATTTATATCAAACTAGCGGGGGGGGGGTACCCGGCGTTTCCCGGGTGTTTGTAGGTGTGTGTATATTTTTAATAACTAACTTTATAAATGGATATTGTCAAATATTAATTTTCTTTCTTTTTAAAACAACTAACTTTATAAATTGTTATTATTAAATATTAATTTTCATTTTTATTTGAATAACTGACTTTGAAAAATAACACTCCTTTACTGTAGAGGTTCGTGCCGGAAGATTTTCTACTCTAAAAGTTTATTTCCTTGGACCATTCGTCTTTGAATTTCCCTCTTTGCCCCCTGTTTCCCGAATAGTACCAACATGCAGAAATGTAAATGCAATGTGAACAAACAGTTTACTATCCAACTCCAAACCTTATAAATCCTTACACTTCAGTATTTGTGACGAGTAAAAGCAAAGAATATGCTAATATTTATTCCACATATCAACAAAACAAACAAGTTCATCAGATGAGGATATGCAAGACAAAAAAATTAAACGTCATAAATAAAAAAGTGGAGCCTTGAACATAATTTTGTCTGATGAATTTACATTTGCTGAGAGACCTCTGAGTAATAAACACATTTTGTGAAAGAGAGGAAAATAATGGGGGAAAAAGTAAAAATCCAATCCAATTACCAATGAAAATGTTTTTGCAGGATCAAAAACAAATAACATGAAGTAAATATATATAAAGCATAAAGAAATAAATCTATACAAAGCAAAGAGAAATGAAACAAAAATCAATAAAGTGCACGTTTGATAAAACAGGCTTTAACTAGAGGTATCGACAGTTGCTGTAGCATTTGGATAAGTTGAAGGCAGAGTTAGGAAAAGCAAACTTACAAAATCAGAACTAAGTGTCAAAGAATTATCAAACAAAAAAAGAAACAGTGAAGATCAAGAGACGTAAGTAAAATAATAATGTTTCTTTCATTTTAATACTACTCATAGTAAAATTTGTGTAATTTAAATATCTCTATTTCGATTTTATTTATATTGAATGTAGGCGAGTTATTCTATTGTATATTTATATTTTACTTCTTAAGTCAAAATATTTTGACTATAAATTAGATTTTAAAAATTATATATATATATATATATATATATATATATATATGTGTGTGTGTGTGTGTGTGTGTGTGTGTGTGTGTGTGTGTGTGTGTGTGTGTGTGTGTGTGTGTATATTTATTTCATTAAATACAATAGACGTTTTTTGTCTATTAATTCTATTTTTGATCCTTTCTAACTTTTGAATAGTAGTCTTCACTGGCAGGA
Organism: Euprymna scolopes; assembly: GCF_053919585.1. NCBI lineage: Eukaryota > Metazoa > Mollusca > Cephalopoda > Sepiida > Sepiolidae > Euprymna > Euprymna scolopes. The sequence continues at coordinate 65,413,669 of NC_136517.1, read as the reverse complement.
ACTGGCTGATATAATTGCCGTATTTGTTGTAAGTCCGAGTACTTTCCAATCCTTCTGGATTCATCGTCAGGAATGGATTAATCTAACTGGTTTTGAACAATTTATATAATTTTTTCATCTATAATTATACACTTTCATAAATTGTTCAGAACCAGTTAGATTAACGATGAATCCAGAAGGATTGGAAAGTACTCAAACTTACCACAGATACGGCGATTATATCAGCTAGTTTCTGCCAGAAGTGAAGACCGTTATTGGAAATTGAAAAGGTTCAAAAACAGAATTAATAGACAAAAAAGCCTATTTCATTTACTGAAATATGCTTCAGAGAAAAAATGATATTTATTGTATAAAGTTTTAAATGGCAATTTCTTTGGTTAATTTATTTTAGCAATGTTTTTTTCATTCCTCTTTTCCATGATCTTTCATAAGATCCTTTAAAAATTTAAAACAGTGTCCACATGCTGCAAGGCCATCATTGGTTATACCTATGATGAACATTACATGTGAAAAAAAAAAAAAAAAAAAGAAAAGAAAACCTACCTATGCATATTGTCTTAAGGAGTTAGGATTACAAGGTGGGATACTCACATCTCTTGTGTACCTTCTCCATGCAGAAAAATATTCATGTACGAGTTGAAATGCACTCTAAGAAGGGACTGCTGCTGCTGCTGCTGCTGATGATGATGATGATGATAATAATAATAATAATAATTGTTATTATTATTATTATTAGCAAAACGGAAAATTCCACAGTAGTTTACAATTTTTTAAACATATTATAAATAAAAATAATAAAAATAAAACAAATAATAACGAATTTAAAACAATTTTTTTTGCAAATTTTTTTAACAAGTTATATATATATATATATATATATATATATATATATATATATATATATATATATATATATATATATATATATAACTTGAGTTCCTTCAGCCATAATCGAACCCGAAACCAAAACTTATGAAGAATTCCTGATAAAATTATTTATGTGAAAAAATGGAAGTACATAACAATTAAAAAACCCCGGATGTAAGCGTGACACACAAAAGAACACACACGCTATCGTATTAATATATAGATTATTATTATTATTATTATTATTATTATTATTATTATTATTATTATTATTATCAACAACAACAACAACAACAACAACAATAAAAACAAGAACAACAACGTCTCCCTTCAAAGATCAAGGGTTTTCTTAAGGATGTTGGTGGTACCTACAATATCAGAGCTCTGAAGGCCGCCTAAAACATCGGGGATTTGTAGTTTTTCAATTGTCCTTCCAGACGACTTGATACTACTCCTAATGTACCAACTACGACTGGGATTATTTGTGTTTTAACCTCGTGTATACGCCTTATCTCCAAGGCCAATGGAGCATAATTGCTCGACTTGTCGTTCTCCTTCTCTCTCACATTCCTGTCCCAGGGTACTGAGAAGTCTACAATCTTCTAGTTTTTTGAGACCTTGTCAATGACGACCAAATCCGGACAATTATGTTCCAATTGCTTGGTCGTTATGACACTTTTGTCCCACTATACCTCTACCTTGCCATCCTCACTTGTTCTCACTTCATAAGGCACCTCCTAAAACCATTTTCCAAAACACTTCACCCCAACCTTTTTACACACCTCCCAATATATCCGGAGTTCCCTGCGATCGTGTCTTTTGCAGTACTCTCTCTGGGCCAGTCCACTACACCCTGCAAGCAAGGTGCGCAATTGACTCTGATGTCTTAACACAAATCCGGCATTCTGCAGCAACTTCCTCTCCTAAAACCACTTTTTTGAACAATCGTGTTCCTAATGCCTGCTCTTGTGCTGCACAACCAAAAGCTTCAGTTCTCTTAGCCAGATACCCAGCTCTAAGCCATTGCCATGATCTTTCATCAGCCACTTCTGCTATATTCTGAAAGAACCTTCTATGCATTTTCTTCCTAGCCAGTTCCTCTGCTCTTTCTCTATCCATACGTTTCACATAATCAGCCTTGGTTTCACAAACCTCCACTTCATTGGCCACAACCTTAAGCATCCACTCCCCACTTCTAACCACATGCTCCTTCAACGACATCTCCTCGGTTCTAACACAATCTTTTACACTTTTCAATTCTCTCCCATCGTCTTTTCTCTTTTGATACAGCCTTGCTATGCTACTTCGAATGTGAAATATACCAAACATTGCTAAAACTTTTCTTGTTTTGATATCCATGGCATGCAAATCCTTGTCAGACCATTCTAAAATTCCCGCACTGTATCTCAAAACACTGACTACCGATGCATTCACTGCTTTCATTAAGTTTCCTCCATATAGTTTTGACTTTGCAATTAGTTTCACTCTTCTAAGATACTCCTTCCTGACTTTCTCATTCATTTCTCTGTTCATGATGTCTACACCTTCCAACATTTCCAAATACTTATATCCTGTATCTTCTATTTCATGATTTCTCCATTTGGCAGCACTATTCCATTCGAATGAACCTTTACTCCTCTTTTCATCACCAGCACTGCACATTTACTAATCCCAAACTCCATCCCAATGTCTTCTGAGTATGTCCCCACAAGTTCTACCAGTCTCCCCATTTCCTTTTCATTTCTACCAAATATTTTCAAATCATCCATAAACAGTAGATGGTTGAGGTGTCTGTCACCAGATCCAAAGTTGTACTTCAGTTTTTCTCTCTTCAAGAGGATGCTCAGTGGCATCATTGTCATTACAAAAAAAAAAATGATAATAATAATAATAAAAAAACAAACAAACAACGACAATAACAACAACAACATCCTTGGATGTTTCAATAATTGAATGAGGTTGAACCTCAAAATACTTCTGAATAATCAATTTGCTATAAGAAAAAGTATCGGAAAATACAAACCAGATTATACAACTAAAGTTATGGGTTTACAAATGGTTGAACTTTTAAGATTTTTTCAGACGTTTTGCAATCTGTATCTTTTGTTTTTTATTATAATTTCATTAAAGCTAAAGGGAAAACAGATTTTGGGAAGGTGGGTGTCATCTTTAAAAAGTTCAAATTTTCTAAATCAATGACAAGCATACCATTATAGTGAAAATAGTTTAAAGTAGAGCTGTTATGACTAAAGTGATGGGCTCGTAGAAAAGAGTTAAATTAACATTGGAAGATTTTAAAATTTTGCTAAAATTTCTTTTTTGAGTTTAAGTCATAAGAAAACCAATTAAATATTTTAGTAAAGAATTTGATGATTTGTTCGTGATCTTTTGAATAATCTACTGAAGTAGTGGATCATTCCTATCAAATTTCAAGTCCATATGTCTAATAAACGAAAAGTAGTTCTGACAAGAGACTGAGAAATATATATATATATATATATATATATATATATATATATATATATATATTTTGTTATTGTTGGTTTTTTCAAGCGATACATATGGTTAATATTGGCTCCACCTCGAAGCTCATTTTTTTTTTTATTTGCTTAGAAAGTCGCCCTTTTAATTTGTTAAGTTGTTTAATATATATATGGAGAGAGAGAGACAGACAGACAGACAGACAGACAGACAGACTTGTAGACAATCACTGAGATGGGTGGTTCTTTGATCGTTTAATATTTCAGCTGTTTACTTCACTGCCAATCATTGTACTGTGATAATTCTTCCTTTAATTACAATTTTTCCTAGTCTTTTTACCAGGTTTTTGGAAATGTTCCTAGTGTTCCAACAAGCATTATTAATTTTCTTCATGATCCAGATTCCTTTCATGTATTTACTTAGTTTCTCTGCCTTTTTGATCTTCACCTTGCATGTCGCATGTAATGAATTTAAATTCTAGTACTGCGTCACTGTTCGGTGACAAAAGATACTGATATGGATTTAGCATGCTTATTTCACATTTCGATTCTAATTAACTAATTAGTTCTGCATTAGTAAACACATTTCTATTTTGTGTTCTTACAAACCCGCAGTCAGTGGCAATTGTCCATGTTTGTAAACTGCCGAACCAGATTCAGTATTTAAAAAAAAAATTAAATTGTAACAAAGTTAGTTTATTGTCAATAACAGGGTACAATAATAATAAATGAAAATTGGCTAGTCAGAATCGAAGTTTGATTTGTCAGTTTAAATCCTGTTTAAGTTCGACTTTTAAAACCGACATAATTTTATATATTATATACTATATTGACTGGTCTGCGCCGTTTTTGCAAAGTTGTTTTTCATTTTACTTAAATAGAATTTCCAGTCTTAATTTTCTGATAGCATTCTATTTTTTTCCATCTCTTTGAAGCTTTTAATTATTTTTCTGACACAATCTGCTCCTAAACACACAGCTTTTACTGGTCGTATGTGTTGCTAATTGCTTAACACCCGATACCCAGGATTAACAAAGAAAAATATATTATTAAATAAAATAAAATATAAATAAAAAAATCCACAAAAATACCCCACCCTCTGTTGAGGTGCTTAAGTACTGACCAGAGGCTGAAAACAAGTAAAAACTCATTTAACCTCACACCTAGCTTCCCATCCAGTTCTCGTTCGATCACCAAAGTTAAGCAACATAGAACCTGGTCAGTACTTAGATGGGTGACCGCTTGGGAATACCGGGTGCTGTAAGCATTTCTCTTTTTGGAGAGAACTTGAATGCCTACTAGACACTATCCTCGAGTGTCTAAGGTCTCTCTGTTCAGGGGTTTGTCAGAACAACCTGGCATGAGGATACTTTTTCCATAGAAGTAAACCCTGACCAAATATTCAAAATCACGTAATATTCGCTGTCCAAATAAGATCTCCTCACTATGGCTAACTCACATTAGCTTTTCCGAGGATGTTACCTCAAGTAATAACACGATGCTGGATACTCCACCAGACTAGATAAATTCTTGTCCTGGAATCCAGTAAAACCAAGAAAAGATGTACTACAACATGTAAAAATGGTTCATTGGGGAGAGGAAAATTATGTTCTCAATTTCTTTACTCAGTGTTTGAGAGACAAAGAACTTTAATAGAACATTCGAATATCTATGTATCTCATATAGACTTCAAGTGTTAGCCCCAGGTAGCGGGCCACTTGGTTTCTGAAAACTTCAACAGAAGTAACATGAAACAAAAAAATGAACAGAAGAACCTGAAGTCCTACCTAATATTCCTGGTGAACCAAATGCAAAAGAGATCCAGACAATTATACTTGAAGGAACGAGGATACTAAAAAGAGCTCTCGGCTGGTTTCAATAAAAAGCAGGACAATGTTGGCAGCTGGTTTGGTTGCCCCATTCTCAACGTTACAATCTTCAAAGGAAAAATATTTTTTTTAAAAAGTGAACACAACATGTCATCGAAACATTCCTTACTTGTATTGCAAAGTTATTGATTGATTAAGTTATTAAACTTTGTTTTCCTGCTCTTAATTACTGATATTTCTTCACTGCTTTTAAAGCTTTTAAATTATCATTCTTTGACTAAATGTATCCTTAAATTTAATTTATATATACTGGCCATATGTATATGGTTTCTTATGTCTGATACTAAAATCCCTCATCCAAAATAACTGGAACAATTCTTTCCTAAATGTCAGGTTAAAAGGGCTAGTTACTTTGCATCCAAGACGACTGCCTGTGTCTGTTTTGTATGATAAACAGTATTATAAATCCTTATACTCCTAAATCTTACCCTAATTCCTGCATATCCTAATGTATATTAATACTCTATTTTTGTAGGTTTGATCATCTCTTCTGTCACAATTGGACAAAAAAAAAAACAAAAAAAAAACAAAAACAATTGCTCCACTTCCCATGCTGTTATAAAATCACATACATGGTGCTTTGCACATAGAATGGGGAATTATCTTCTATTTCCTAACTTTAAAAAGCAGAAGAAAGTTAAAAATCGATACTAAACATCTATAGTTATTATGTATATTGAGTAGACATGCACTATTTATAATTTATACCTATATGCTATATCTTATCTATATGATAGATACTTATTAGCTATAGTTTATACTTATACTTAAAATTATTTATATTAAGTAGAAACTATTTATATCTTTCTTTCCCTTGGGCTAAAGTACTGGTGATTGTTTTTTGCATGAAAACCAAAATCTGAAGTTCCAAGTTCAAAATCTGAGTCATACCCAAAGTCTTTATATGATAATTTTCCCAATGTATTTATTAATCCACAATTAATAATTTATTCCTCATTTAACTTTAATAGATAATAATCTAAAATCTACACCTCATGCTTATAATGTGTGATTAACTACACCTTCCAATCTCTTTTCTTAATTCTATTTTGTTGAGGAGTGTAACTTCATAGCAGACACTAATTATCTGTGATACTAACTCGATTAATCCTAACTACCCATGCAAGGATCATAAATACCTGGCTTTGGAACTAGGCACAGGCTATGGCTCTTGGTACTGATGGACCCATAGATCTCATCAGGGTATCCATCTAGGAAACGAAACACTCTAATGTTAAACCTGTACCACTGACCTCATATGTCTTGACACCATGGGAAGGAGGCCTCCTCAGTCCTGGTTGACAACTTCCCTAGAGCTGGTAATTCAATCTGATAACAGGTTTGCAAACCTAAACTGCTTAAGGAGTAGATAGGCTCTGCCTATCGCCTGGCTTCCATACTCCTTCTTTGCCTATTAGTCAGGAGCAGAGGTAATGTCACAAGGGTTCATTAGATACTCAGTGCTTGGCTTTCTTTCCTGATTAGGACAATGAATGCACTCTCCCACTTTCACCCATTTCTTTCCTCTAAAACTTGGCATCTTGGGGGTGGTTTTTTACCATGTATGCTCATATGATTAGACTGAGCCACTCTTGTCTGATAGGTTTGAGGGTACTAGTTTGACAAACTGACAAACTGGTACCCTCAATATCAGGATGGTTGTAGTTCACATGGAAAGAGACGCTGCACTCATCCCTGGTGGCCACATTCCTGTGAACGAGAAGTCAGCTGATGGTCTACCTGTGTTGCATAATGAAGGCTATGCACATCCACCCTAAAACTAACACGATTAAATGAAATGATAGCTCAATCCAAAATAATGATTAAGCCAAACGCACACTCAAACAACAATTTGCCTCCTCCTTTGAGGCTCGCATTCACAAATATCCATGGACTTGGAACTTAGACGATGTAGAATCATTTCTCCTAGCAAACTCCCCGAATATCTTAGCACCAAGTGAAACTAACTTACAGTCCTCCATCCTCTCTAATCACTTTAACATATCTAGGTTATCTCCTACTTGTCATAAGGACTCTGACAGACACATGCATGGGCTTGAAGTCTATATTCATAACACCCTCCTCTTGACTAGGGAATCCAAACTAGAATCATACCACTAGGCTTCCATGTACTTCAGACTAACTTTACAACATACTTACAGCTACTTATATTTTCTCTACCACTCTTCCTCGATTCAGGACTGTATTCTAATAAATCATGTCTCTGCCAGCATAGATGTAGCACTCTCCCTAGATACTAGTGCCCAAGTACATGTATTTGATGGCTTTAATGTCCACCACAGTAATTGGCTTTGTTTCTCTAATTACACAGACACAACTGGTAGCATCACACATAGCTTTTCTATATCCCATTCCCTGACACAACCAGTAACATTCCCGACCCGCCTCCCAGATCCAGATCCAGAAGTGAGCTTGTTAATACTGACGTATTAACAAGCTCACTTCTGGATCTATTTCTGACCACGATTTCTAAGGATTGTGTAACAAAAACCCATTGGCCTCTCGGGAATACTGATCATGCTGTGATAATAATTGAGAAGGAGATGCTGACAGTTGTATACAGCCTAGAGAAATTTCACCATTACACACATGGAAGAGAAGTAGTAGTTTTGACTGACCACAAGCCGCTTGTCTCAATCAGCAAAAAGCCCTTATCAAAGGCACCAAAACGGCTGCAGAACGTCCTGCTACGGGCGCAGCAATACAACTACACACTACGATATAAACCAGGGAAAGATATCCCATTAGCAGATACGCTGTCGCAAGCACCAACAAGCAAGCCAGAGTTGGAAGAAATAATGTCAGTGAATAATCTGACAATGCAGTCTATACAAGACCACAGGCTCGCAGAGATTTGCCAAAAGACAGTTGAGGACTCCAACATGAGAGCACTGGCAGAGGTAATCGCCAGGGGTGGCTGCATAATAAGGAAAGCTTACCCAACTCTGTCAAACTGTTTTTTGATTACAGGGATGAACTCGCGGTACAAGATGGGCTAGTACTCCGAGGACAAAGAATAGTCATACCACATGCTATGCGGAGTGAGATGAAACAAAAAGCACATGCCAGCCACCTCGGCATAAATACATGTCTGCGACGACCTCATATTTTGGCCGGGAATGTCTAAAGAGATTAGACAATACATCGAAGCCTGTGACACCTGTGCAACCTATGCAGACCGCCAGCCAGCAGAAGCACAGACCATAGCACCAGTGTCGGAAAGACTTTGGCAACAAGTAGCAGCAGACCTTCTATCATGGGGAGGGAACAACTATCTGATCACAGTAGACAGACATAGCAATTTCTTTGAAATTGACAAACTGGATATGCCCACATCAGAAGCCATGATTGAATGCATGAAAGCGCATTTTGCACGCCATGGAATTCCAGAGGTGCTGACATCCGACAATGGTCCTCAATTTTCGTCTTATGCATTCCGAAGGTTTGCAAGTAAATGGCTATTCATACACGAGACAATATCGCCAGGCAACAGCCAAGCAAATGGTGCTGCCGAAGCAGCAGTAAAAATCACCAAACGCCTCTTCCGAAAATGCAAAGCATCAGGAGAAGATCCATTCCTGGGACTGTTGAACATACGCAACGCACCAACTGAAGGACTAAGTACCAGCCCAGCACAAAGACTCTTTGGTAGAAGGACAAGATCAACAGTACCAACTGTCGAGTTAAAGCTCAAGCCACTTTACCCACATTCAACTGATGAAGCATGGAGAAAACAGGAAAGGAGGATTAGGCACCATAAGACGGGAAAAGAGCTAAAAGGTGATAATGTTCGAGTCCAGCCACCCAGTCTCTACACAAGAGAGTGGAGGGAAGCAACGGTCCGAAAACAAATGACTGGTAGGCCCTATGAAGTGGAAGCAAGAGACGGACAACGATACCGCCGAAACAGGCGATTCCTGCACAAAACGCCTGAGTAAAAACATTCCTTCCCAGGACACCATCAAACAACACACACAGCTGATGATAACCCTCAGTCTCAAATACAGCCTGACAATCCCATATCACAAAGAGAAAGGATTGCACAGGAAAATGAGCCGACTCAAGAAAATATTTGTGTAAGGAATGACAGCCAACAAGTGATCACACGCTCAGGACGCATTATTTGAAAACCTGCATGCTACAACGAATGAACAATTCACCCTCCCCCATGTGGCCATTTAAAACTCTGTCCCTATCCCTTCTCCCTTAGAGGAAAACAAAATAAACAAACACCCTCCCCAACGGGGGGGGGGGTGTTGCCTGCCCTTTCTATGAACTCTCCGAAAAAGGAGGAAGACGGCTGTATGAAAAAACATGGCGCTCAATAAAGCTGCTATTACATCCTAACTCCGTGTCGTCTTCACTCTGATATTAACCCGTGAACGTAACAGTAGTGTTTTTCTTACATGATACGTTTGTGTGCGAACGGGCTTAGTGAAGTGTCTTATCACATCGTGTAGGAATTTTTCTAATAAGAAAGTTAAAAATAAAAAATGTGGTTCATTTTTTTTATCTTACATTTTTTTAATGCTTTTTTAATTGATCAAAAATAAAGTTTTCACAAGCGGTTTGCAAAAACATAAGCACCAAACACATTTTTATGTTTTTCGTTCTTTTTTTTTTTTTTTGAGGGAGGGGGTATTCCATTAACAGATGCTTCTGCAGTTTAATTAACCGTTTTTCCGTAAGTAACGCGCCAACATTTACCATTTCACAAAAATTCTGTTTACATTGCACCCCTCCCCCCCAATGTAAACAGAATTTTTGTGAAATGGTAAATGTCAGCGCGTTACTTACGGAAAAACGGTTAATTAAACTGCAGAAGCACCTGTTTAACTACACAAGTCCTATAATTGAATACCCCACCCCCAAAAAAGAAAGAAAAACATAAAAATGTTTAGTGGTTATGTTTTTGTAAATCGCTCGTGAAAACTTTTTTTAGATCAATTAAAAAGCATTAAAACTACGTAAGAAAAATAAATAAATAAATAAACCACATATGTTTTTTTAAAACTTGATTTGAAATGACCGCTTAAAGATTCCTACGTGATATGATAAGACATCCCACTAGGCTCGGTCGCACGTGAACGTATCATGTAAGAAAAACACTACCGAAGGCGGTGAAATGGCACAAAATAGTCCCAACTTGTAACGGGACAACATATGATCGCAAGAGCACCTATCATATCGGGCGCAGTTCGACAAGGTTAGAGACACCCGCTGTGGATGGTGCAATGTTGGTCCCGTTATACAACTCACTGTTCACTCAATGTCGATTTTTATAGGTTTTCAGGTATGCTGACAACATATGACTAAGGTTTCCTCAGATATTGCTTAAAATTTTTGCAATGTTGGGTGCCTTCGTGAAAGAGCAATCTTGGTCGATAGAAATGATGCTGTTATGATCAATTATCTTTTGAAAGAGTTATCAATCCATTGATTGTGTTATCAATGAAGATCAGGAAATAAAATTTCCTGCAGAATTCACTACAACCACATCAACCTTATATTGAAGGAAGGAGCTCCAATTATATTAAGAAATCTTGATCCACCTAAACCGTAATGACATACAGTTAGCAATAAAATCTTTGAAAACTAATGTTCTGGAAACCATTATAATAACTGGTAATTTTAAAGATTAAACTTAATTCATCAGATTCCCCTTATTCCTTAATTAAGAATACAGCATTTCAAAATGGTAATTATGATACATTTCAGTATGACATTGCCTTCATTGCTGTCCATAAGATTCTGTTCAGTCCTAGGTAGTGTTGGGACGATTCCTAAATTTTTTCAGATTCCAGGAAAATGTTGATTAATGATTCTGATACAAAGTATGATTCCGATTCCTGTAGAATTGTTTTGAAATATACCATTATATAACCGAAATTGGTACAGCGAAAAAGTAAAAATACAATTAAGGGAATTTCGAAAACAATTTTTTTTTTTTGTAAAATTTCTTCCATTGAAGTCACAAATATTTTAATCATGAATTAAACATGCACCATGAAATTAATAACAATTTCAGGAGTTTTATATATTAAAAAATATAAAGAAAAAGTAATGATTAATTCAAAATATAAAATAAATTTCAAGGGGAATAACATGCTTTATCTTTTGATGTTCATTTTTTTTGTTTTATTTTCTTTTTATTTTTGATAATTTTAAAATTTAACTTTTTGCAGCTTTAATCGCTGATTTTTATTCCACTTTCTAGAATATTCTTATTTCGAAATGAATAAATCATTGATTAAATTTTTAGCCTTTTATATTCAGTCGTCTCAAATTATTCTTATTTGACTTTAAAAATATTTTTAATGTTTTTTTTTCATCTAAATTGGTTTGGTAAATGTTACTTCACGCTACAACAGAACACTGATCACTAATTTGTTTTTAAGGGTATCCGAGGTTGCTGATAATGAATCTGATAATCAAACCCGGCACAAATTTAGCGTTTGCATGGTATGAACCCCTGGGGTATTCCATTAACAGGTGTGCCTGCAGTTTAATTAACCGTTTTTCCATAAGTAATGTGCCGCCATTCACCATTTCAAAAATTCTGTTTACATTGGAGAGCGGGTGTAATGCTGGGGCGCGTTACTTACGGAAAAACGGTTAATTAAACTGCAGAAGCACTTGTTAAACTACACAAGTGTAATAATTGAATACCCCCAAAAAGAACGAAAAACAAAAATGTTTAGTGGTTATGTTTTTGTAAACCGCTCGTGAAAACTTTTTAGATCAATTAAAAAAGCATTAAAACTATGTAAAAAAAAAAAATTTAACTTGATTTGAAATGACCAATATAGATTCCTACGCGATATAAGACACCCCACTGCCTGTTCGCATGCGAACGTATCATGTAAGGAAAACACTAACAAAAGCAATGAAATGGCACAAAATAGCCCCAAGGTCCAGGGGTTCATACCATGCAAACGGCAAATATGCGGCGGGTTTGATTATCAGATTCGTTGTCAGCGACCTCGAATACCCCTAAAAAACAAATTAGATTTACATCTTTATTTCTATATAAAAAAGTAAATTTTTGGTAATTGTTTATTTCTATTGTTAGATAAAAGTCATTTATTGAACATTCAAAATCACCTCCGCCTTAATGCTGTTTCTGACAACTTTTTTATTTATTTTTTTTTTTAGGGGCTGGGAAACATTTACCTATGCTCACATCACAACCGTGATACCAGGCATCGGTGAATGTCGACCAAGCCCCTACAGTCCTTCAGTTGAACGGCTCTGAGTGACTAGTTAGTTTGCAAAGTTAGGGTTCAAAGTTAAACTTTTTTCCTTTTTTTAATAAATTTTTCACATTTTGTTTTTGTTGTGCAAAGAAGTTCCAAAAGAAATGTTTAATTGCTTCATTCACAGAATATTTTAATGAAATTTAAATTTCTAAAAGAAAACAAAATTAAGTTTACTTACCGCATTGTTCTATTAAACCTTTTATTGTTTAAATAATTTGACTTTGCTTGTTTTATTTTTTAAAAAGTATAAAGGTTGACAAGACATTTTTCATTTACTAATGAGATTTTTCATTCATTTAATAATGGAAGAGTGTCGGTAAAAAAAACTTGCCAAACGATAAGCCCCCCCCTTTTTTTTTTAGTCACCATTGATTTTTAACATGATTTACTCGCAATGAGAGCATTGTAAAATCTTTTTTCTTTAAGGGTTAAGTATTCATCAACTTTTTCATGGACTTGACATATTTAGGCTGTTTTATACATAAATAAATTTCGCTCACGAATGAAAACAAAGTTTCGCAACAGTACAAACAGGTAACTAATCATGGGCCTCGAAGTTTTGACAGCGCCTATGTATGTGATAGAATAAGAAAACTCATTAAATAAAGATTACCTTTAAAGTAGTTATTAAAATTCTTGTATATCATATTAAACATGTTATGAAAAGTTCTATGACGTTTTTATAATAAATTTTTGATAGCATTAATCTCACTTCAAGCAAACAGTTCAACTTAAAAATATAAGAGAATCGTAATGAAAGAATCGTAAATCTAAGGCATTTTTTAACAATGCGATTCCGATTTCCCCCAAAATACACGATTCTTACGATTAACGATTCCGATTAATCGTCCCACCACTAATATATATATATATATATATATATATATATATATATATATATATATATATATTGTATATATTTATGTATATATATTGCACAGATATACATTGCGTATATATTGTATATATATATATATTTGTATATATATATTGTATATATATATGTGGTATTTATATTGTATATATAATTATTGTTTGTATATAAATTGTATTAATATATATTGTATATATATATAATTATATAATGTAAATAAAATATAACCGCTAGACACAATGCACGGCTCCTTACAGACAGCGCCTATGTAGGTGTATCAGAAATTTCGTGAAAATAGTGAAAATAGTGAATAATTCCACCCCATCTTTCCAAGCTTATAACTCCTCGAAAAATGTAAGTCAAGCCCTAATTATTTTTTCAATTAAAGGAGCAAGGACCAAGGTTTCATTAAAAAAAACAAAAAAAAAACAAAAACAATGTGTTTTTTTTAAAAAAAAAGGTTTTAAACTTCGGACTTTACAGGCAAATTTCTAAAAAACGGTTTTTTTTTGTTTTAAATTTGAATATATTATTTATTGACCTTTTCTCTTCAATTTGTGATATATAAGACTTTTGAAACATAAATTAATTATTTACTTTTTAATAGAGATTTCAAAATGAGAGGCGTGAATTATTCGACCCCCTGTCTTTCCAAGCTTATAACTCCTCGAAAAATGTAATTCAAGCCCTAATTTTTTTTTCAATTAAAGGAGCAATGACCAAGGTTTCATTAAAAAACAAAAACAAAAAAAAACAATGTGTTTTTTTTTTTTTTTAAATGTTTTAAACTTCGGACTTTACAGGTAAATTTCTAAAAAACGTTTTTTTTTGTTTTAAATTTGAATATATTATTTATTGACCTTTTCTCTTCAATTTGTGATATATAAGACTTTGAAACATAAATTAATTATTTACTTTTTAATAGAAACTTGAAAATGGGGGGGGGCGTGAATAAAAAAAAAACGTTTGTCTAAAATATTATATTCGGTGTATTGGAAAGAACATAAAATTTCACATTGACTCTGAAAATATCGTAAAAATAGAATCAATAGAAAAATTTTGATAGAAGTTTAAAAATTGAAAAATATTGAGTTCGGAAAATTCATTACTGTTTTTAAAAAAAAAATATTTCTATTACTTTTAAAACAACTTTAATAGTTTATTTTGGAAGTATAATCCATAAAGAAAATAAATAACCCACTTTTAACAGAGAAATTACGAGATTTTTATATTTTATTCGCAGTTTCGTGTTAAGGGTGTCAAAAATTCCTACAAAAATTCTGATAAACCTAGCGCCTATGTATGTGACGGAATAAGAAAACTCATTCAGATAAATAAAGATTACCTTTAAAGTAGTTAAATTCTTGTACATCATATTAAACATGTTATGAAAAGTTCTATGACGTTTTTATCATAAATTTTTGACAGCATTAATCTCACTTCAAACAAACAGTTCAACTTAAAAATATAAGAGAATCGTAATGAAAGAATCGTAAATCTGAGGTAATTTTTAACGATACGATTCCGATTCCGAATACCCTCAAAATACACAATTCTTACGATTAACGATTCCGCTTTAAAATAAAATAAAATGTTATGATTGCTTTTATTTTCTAAATCTAAGGTTTTAAAAAACCTTTAAGGTAACATATAAATAAAAAACAAAGACAAGTAAAACAATTCTTACTTGAAAGAATGTTGAAATTTTAATAAAAAAATATTTTTATTTATTTTTTTACTCACATTCAACATTCGGCATTTAGCGAAAGGAACGCACTCCTTAACCGGCCTTTGCAGGTCACTTCCATCATCATCATCGTTATAATTCCCTTCCAGCACTCTGCCATCCTCCTACCCTTTGGAGAGGGAGAGGGAGGAAGAAAGGGCCTTTGCCTATTTTAATCAGTTCGAAGATCACATGCCTGAGAGGAGAAGGTTTTATTTTGACCTCCGTCAAAGAGATTTGACGTTAAATTCGTCACGGTTTTTTCTTCTTTCTCCTTTAGAAAAAGTTTCATTGTAATTTTGTTCCAGTTATTAAAAAATAACAAAGTTTTATCTACTGAAAAATTAGTCCCAGTTATTAAAAAGCAAAGGTTTTATCGACTCTAAAGGATTAACAGAAGAAACTGGTTGTGTTTTGAGGATTTCTTTTCTGTAAAGAACAGAAACTAATTACGCCGTCAAGTCAAGCAGATTATCGGCACATGTGAACCCCAGGAAAGATTATTCAACCGAAGTTTCCTTCACAAAAAAAGTATTCCATTAATACCAGAATTTATCCCGTGAATTATTTTATTTGTTCACTTAAAGCCTACCAAAGCGGCTTTATTGTTTTCGTTTCTTTCCTTTGAATTTAAAGGTATCTGAGCCTTCACAAAGGAAAAATATTTTACCTCTTTCTCCCAAAGAGACTTTGTTTGTGATTCCTTTCGGAAAAGAAAAAAACATTTTGTAGAAAGACTGAAAATTTCGTTAAAAGAAGGACTGAATTTAAACAAGGACTCAAACAACTGTTTTCTGTTTTTTATGTATTCTTTTCTTTCAGCCTTTCTTACTAGTAAGAATTGTCGTCTTTTTTTGTATTATTTTTCATTTATTTTAAATGTTTCTTACGGTTTTTTTTAACCCTAGCTTTGAGAAATAAAGGCAATAGATAACTTTTTCTTTTAATAAGTTTGGATCATTTTAAACACATTCGGGTCTGTATTTCTTTTGCTCATTTCTATTAGTTTCCCATTTCCAACCAATTTGTTTTAAATGCTTTTTCCCTTTTTTTTCTTTCATTTTTGAAAAACCGATTTTAGTAACGAACCCAAAATTCCGTTAAGAAAGGCTGAAAAAAAAAGCACGTACAAAAAATAGAAAATAGTTCTTTAAATTCAATCTCAACTAAAGGTTCTTTCTTTTTTTCTCAGGAAAGAAAACATGCTAGGCTGAGTTGCAAGGTTCTTTCTAAGTTTTTTTTTCTTTCTTCTCCCCTGTCCCCTTTTTTTTAACAAACAAAACCTTCAAAGGTTTTTTTTAAAGTTTGTCTCTCTCTCTTCGTTGTATGGAGCGTCTGAATGGAAATCCTTTTCTCTGAAAAAGGTTGTCTTCCTTTTCTTCTTTTTCTGAAATGATATTCCTGTTCTCTGAAAAGGGTTGTGTTCTTTTTCTTCTTCAATAAATGGTGTATATTAGAACACCAATTTCAACCACTCAATAAAGGCTCTTTACCCGTAGTGAAGTGGTTGGATGTTTTTAACGTCGGTCTCCACTCGACGGAATCCCAGAAAAGAGACTTGCTCTCACGAAGTTTTATCCGGAACTAATTTGAAAAAGGCGCAAGAAAACGGGAATCCTAGTATTGTTTTCACAGCAGCCAATCACCATCAAGCAATGTTAATGGCTAGCAAGAAAAAAAGGAAAGGCACTAAACAAAGAGGGAGAGAGAAAAAGAGAGAAAGAGATGTCCACGAGGACTTATATGACAAAAAAATGGGAGGAAAGAGAGAGAGAGAGAGAGAGAGAGAGAGAGAGAGAGAGAGAGAGAGAGAGAGAGAGAGAGAGAGATAGTGACGCAGGCACGCACACACACACACATTCGCCAGCTGAAAAGGCCTTTCTGTATGTATGACTGCTTGACAACGGGGGGGGGAGATGAGAAGGGGGAGGGTAATATGAATGCTACTGACTAAACAAAACGGCTGACCCCTCCCACTTCCCTTTGCACTGCTGAAGACCACGTCGATAAAAAAATCCGAGAGTACATCTCTTTTTCTCAAAATGAAAAATACTTATGAAAGTTATTTGAAGAATATGTCCCGTTATGTCATGTCATAAATTTGATATTTTCTAATGTGCATATTTAGTATGAATTTTTATTTCGACAAACATTTTGGCTACATATTTGCAAACATATTTAACCTCATTAATGTTGAACACTAAACTGTGATGTACAAACATCTATATATCTATATATTTAGTTAAATTTGTCGCTTTTGTAAGTAGCATGCAAATTCCCTTACCAACGTGGTAAAGAGCTTTCTTCCCTTGCACACAAATGCCTGCATTACGTCGCCCCTTTTTGAATGAATATATATTGTCTTGAATTTTACTGTGTAAAAATTAATTTATTTTTGTTTAACATAGAGACGTGAACACAAAAATATAATTCATGAACCTTATCCCCGTGCGTTGGCAAAGAAGCTAATAATTCTTTGAGTTTATAAATTATTGAAATTGTATTCTTTTAGTTAATTTACAGAATTGCATTTGTGAAAATCTAACTATTAGTGGATTTTTGCTAGATTTATTAAACACATGTTGTTCGTTAAAAGTGTCTACTACATTGTTTTATTGAGTCGGAATTATTTTTTAAATTAAATTTTATTTTGTGTTAAAATCAATAAAATAACAAATTTACAAACGAGAAAAGGAACCAATGCAAGAAAACATGTTGTCTTGTTAATAAATTTAAAACATCAGATGCTTCGGTAGAAGGTGGAGTAAAAACTTCTATTTCTGTCTCGTAAATTATGTAAAATGTATTCGGATTTTATGAAGGAGTTGGTGTTATCATAAATGACATCACCCCCCCCTCTCCAAAAGCTATTTAGTTTGTTCAAGCAACCCTAATAAAGTACATCCCTCAACCAAATAAAGCATAGTTCACAGTATCGAAGAAGCATTATCTTCGAATTATAATAGATTCCAGCATGAATGCTTTCATGGGGGATTATTTAATAGGTAACTGACAATCTCTCTTTTAGCTGGTTCGAATGCAAATAACAGCATGTGTTATAACAGCATATTCTAATAATAAAAGTTATATAATACTACGCCAGTATCTTGGAATCTTATTCAGCACTGAAGGAAAAAAGTGTACAATCAAACATCAATTTCTATAATAATTCAACAAATAGCAGAAAAATATTAATGGTGGTATAACAAACGCTTTCTTATTTTCTTTTTTGATGAAAAACAAACTTTATGAGATACTTTGTATAATTGTGCTGTGAAAAAAATCTATGGAAGCACATTTTCTTGCTATAACACATTTTCTGGTATCCAACACTGCTTTTCTTTTTTTTGTTTGTTTGTTTGCTTTTCTTGAAACAAACAAACAAACAAACAAACAAAACGGCGAACGTATACCTGTTTAATTATTATATGATAATCAACTAATATGTTCAAAGACACTCAACATATTATGTCCATAATAAAATGGGGTAGCAATAATTTAATCAAGACATCTAATCTATACAGAAAATTGGAATATTCTTTACTAGCGGGGATACCCGGTGTTGCCCAGGTGTGGAAAGGTTTTATAGCAAGCAATGGAACCCTAACAAAAAGAATTAACTAATCCTCTAAAAAATAAAAAAGAAAATAGCAGCGAGTACCCATACGAGCACAAAAAAGTAGTAAGCAGGCAGGCAGACTCGAACCTGTAACACTAAGAGGAAAAGGAAGTGGAAAAAAAGCGAAGTGTTTAGTCGCTGCGCCCACTGTGACATACTGTGTTGCCGCAATTCAAATTAAGCTTAGTCATTGTAAGGTGTATGATGACTCTACAATAAAATGTCGATGAAAAAACTGACCCCTCTTTGTAAAAAATGGCCCAGTTGACGGTGAAACAATGAATGTTTTTGGCTAATTTTTCGATATTTGTCGGCCGAAAGACTAAGCTTTCAAACAATACCAATTTTGTCAGTGTTGGTCGCATGTGTCGAAAGTTTTAAGAAGACATACAAACATAGACACTAACAGACGCTTGAGATTTATATTATAGACTAGCCTGGGTGCCCGGCGTTGCCCGGGTGTGTGGAGGTGTGTGTAAGGGTGTTAATTGAGCAAAAAAAAAAAGTAAAATTGCGAGCGCAAAAATAAAAAGTTAGTAGTAGGCAGGCTCGAACCCCTAACACACAGAAGGAAAAGAAGGTGAAAAAAAGTCGGTTTTATCGATGCACCGTGATTGTGATGTCACGGGCAGTTTAAATAACGTCTTTTATGCAACATCATTGACACAAGGTTTGAATGACTTGCAAAAATGTTGACAACAAAGTGACCCTTCCTTGTAAAAAACGGTCCAGTTGATGGTGAAAAAATTAATGTTTTTGGCCAATTTTTCGGTATTTGTCATCTGAGACATCGATCTTTAAAACAATACCAATTTTGTCACGGTCCGACGCATCTGTCGAAAGTTTTTGGCAGACATACACACACACACACACACACACACACACACACACACACACACACACACATACACATATACACATTTTGCTTTTTAGCCTGGGAGCCCAGCGTTGCCCGGGTGTGTGGAGGTGTGTGTAAGAAAAAAAAATTCAAGAGTAGTAGGCAGGCTTGAACCCGTAACGTACAGGAGGAAAAGGAGGTGAAAAAAAAGTAAACGGCCTTATCGATGCGCCCACTACGATTATGACGTCATTAATATGTTTTATGCGACATCATTGACATGAGGTTTGAATGACTTGCAAAGTGATACCTCTTTGTAAAAATCGGTCCAGTTGATGGTGAAAGAATTAATGTTTTTGACCAATTTTTCGATATTTGTCAGCCGAAACATCAAGCTTTAAAACGATACCAATTTTGTCATGGTCCAACTTGCCTGTCGAAAGGCACACATACAAACACATACATACACACACACATACACGCACACCAACCGTCACTGTGGACAGGATGAATATAACTCATTGGCAGACTCCCGATCTGCAACCAAAGGTTTTTGGGTTTTATCCTCACCGCTGATTTGTATTAATTTTTTTAAAATTACATTTTAGACTACACGCCCCATGACCATTAAAGATCATTTCACATTACATAATCCAGTGCCCAGATAGGCACATTGCATTCTCTCTTCGGTCTTTGCCTTGGCACCGGTTCAACTTCATTACTCTTTGACTCAGCACAAACATTCTAATGGACCACGTGCCTTAAGTCTAAAATATGTTGTGGTATTCCATCGACATTCAATTGTTAGGGGATTACATTCCCGTAATCACTCCTCTTCCCCATTGCACCATGTATTGTGCATTAGGAGGTTTCACCCAAACCGTTCCTCCTATTTGGATTCTGGCTGGTCCTTGCTCATCAATTTCTGGTTCGGTGCCTCCATTCATAATTAAAAATTTATCTATGTGGCACTGTGTCCTCTTGCTGTCCGACCTTAGGGGTCATGTTGTATCAGAATGTGGCTTCTTCGGGTGATATCCTTCCTCTCTCGGCTCCTACTTTCACTGTCCGATGATGTCGCTCCACTATTCCATTTTCTCTAATTCTGCCCTGTAATAACTTTTTTATCTTCCATTTTTTTTAGTCTGGAAGATTTCGGAGCAAAAATCAGATCCATCATCCATTATCACCTCCCTTACTGGACCTCATCCAAGCATCACCTTTTCTAATTCAGTTGTAATGCAGACGTAGATTATGCATGTAACTTCCTCCATACGCCAGTGTACTTGGTTAACAGTCAGTCATTAACAAGTACTCTCTTCCACGATAGTGTGTTATGTCAACAGCTAATCTTGTCCAATTCTTCAAAACTCTAATTTCCCCAGGATTATATATATTTGGGGCGGGATTGATTGATTGATTGACACTGAGCACACTTCTTAACTACCATCTGAATTTCAACCCCTTTTTATATGGGAATCAACTTTCTGCACCAAATATAATGATCTTTCCACTCCCATGTGGTGCATGCCATGCAACTCATCCAGTTCACCAATTCCTAGACATATTGGGGCCTTTTCTTTCTCAACTAACCACTGTTTTTTTTATCTGTGTTAGCTCATCTGCCTTGTTTTTCTCTGAAAGTACAAACGCTGCTCCTATTCACAGTTCAAATTTAGATATTAACTCTTCAAGCACCCCTGATCTCCACTTTACAATCATTTCCCCAGCACCTTTTGTTCGTATTCTTTCACTCTCCTCCACTGTAGAGTTCACCTGAGTACAGTGGCTGAATCAGTTCTTATTTCGATATCTCTCATTTTATAGCTAAATTGATGCCCTTTAGAACAGCATCTAATTCAGCCATTTTAATATGATTATAATCATTATTTTTCCTCAACCATGTTGCATCTTCCGCCACCAGGTGTGGTCGTTGCAACAGGTGTGGTCGTTGAGATTGGCAGTAGCCAATCTCAACGACCACACCTGTTGCAATAGTGCTCGCAACACACCACACCATTCCTATGTTCGTTTCAGGTATGTATTTGTTTTTACCTTAGTTAGAATCTCCTGCATCAATCAACTTTGCCCTCCCAGACTACTCCAATTGCTCTTCTTTTCACATAACTGCATGCTAATCGCAGCCATCCAGCAATTTGACAGTGCTCCAACACTCCCACAGATAGAAAATTACTCCCACCTACTAATTTCTCCTCTTTGGGATCTCGTCGCCTCTCCTGACCATCAGCACTCCCATCCTTTTTTCATAATCTTAAAGCCCAGTGTCGCTTCTCCGTCCACGGATTCTGGCGATTTAGCTGCTATCCTTTTGTCAATATCTTCGTTACATCCACAATTATATCATTGATGCCTCATTTTGCTTCTTTTCTTTAACACCGTTTTAAAATGGCTGCCATAATCTTCAGTGCAAGTCTGAATCCTAATCGTGTTAGACAATACGTTTTTCCTTTATAACAGTTGGTACTGCCATCGTTCCTTCGCCACATGTAGGCAAACTTAAGGTCCACAATGGCGGTTCCTCCTACTAACCATCTCCATTTTCTCATCTTTTCATCACACACATCTATTATGTCACTCCCTGTATGATATGCCACAAAACGGTTCAACTCACGAAAGTCTAACACTGATCTGACTTTTCCTTTTGTAGGCGGAAACACTGCCATCAATGATAACACACCTTTTCTTTCTCCCTTCCATGGTAAAAGAATACCGTCCGATATCCATTTTTCCACCTTTTTCTCAAATTCTAAATTTTTCTTATTTTTCAGGGAATTTTAATAATACTGCACTATTTTCTATAACACTGAATGCTCTCCCTTCCATATCCATCTTACTGTTTATTTCTTCTCCATCGAAATTTCCCTCAAAGTTTTATCCTCAATTTTGCAAACGTTCAGCTGATGGGCAGCTGCGGCACAGTGTGCATTTCCAAACTTGACCTCAGCTTTCTTTATAGTTACACCTCACATCTCATTGATTACGTCCATTCCAATTATGACGTTGATCCCGTCGATGATGTGATCCATCAAGATCGCCCCCACTTTGACTCGTACTCCACATACTTTCATCTCTATTTGCCTGGTTTCTTTACATTTTATGTTTCTACCATCAACTACTTTCACTGTGCCACTCCTACCATATCTGCTCATGAGTTTGGAGTTGATTAAAGTAGTGCTGCACCCAGTATCGACAAGTGCAGTGATTACTGAATCATCCACCACCACCATTTCTATTATAGGAAGAGGCATGTATTGCACCCTCATTCTTGCGTTGTTGGGTTAGCTTGTGGTGGAGAAGCTCCCCCTTGCCCGTTTCCCTGAATCTGAGGACAAATGCGGCCAAACTTTCCACAGTTGTAGCATGTTACTCTGGCTCCAGGTATGCCATCTTCTTTCAGGTGTGATCCTTCACATCTAAATCACTGAATGCCTAATGATTCTTTTTGATTCTTTACTTCTCAGCATATTACTTTGTGCACTCGCTGCCAATGTCCCAGTCTCTCGAACTCTTTTGCTGATTAATTGGTATCAGTTTGCTGACATATATTCTCTCTACATGAGGTAGTTGTTGTAGTGCCATAGACCCATTGTTTGGGAATCCCGTTATAAAAGCAAGTTCGACTGTATGATCCCGTCCTCTCCCTAGGTATCCTGCTAGTCCAGCCAATCTTTTGGTTGCACCAACTGATTTACCTCCACTTGAATGGTTGTAGCTTTTCATAGGCTTCAACAGGCTCTTCAGTGAATGCGGTCTTTAATCTCATTTATATCTGTTCTGCATTTTCCTGTTCTTCATTACCCATCTCAAGATAGAGGGCGAACACATCTCTATGTAGAAAAAGTGGAATAAAATTGGCAAGGTCTGGCACATGTAGCTTAGTACCAATTTTATCTTCTTTTATCCACCCGACTACATCACCTTCTCCACTAAAAGGTGGTATCACATTTTTGCTCAATCTCAGCATCCCAGATTCCATGATCTGTTCTTTACCGAAATAGCTTTTAGTTAAATACATTAGTACTATGAAAATCCAACACACATCCAACAGAACTCACATCTGCCAAAGAGACACTATCGAATTGATAGAAGACGCTCCCAAGCAACACTATCAAATTGATAGAAAATGATCCTGAGCACAAACGCAGCAACACACGACCAAAGTAATCCTTCTCAACTGATGCCAAATAACCTATCGGTCAATTTTCTATAGCCATCAGGCGAAACCCAACCGTCACTGTGGGCAGGCAGGATGGATGTAGCCTATTGGCAGACTCCTGATCTGCAATTGAAAGGTCTTAAACTCGCTCCTCGCCGTTGGTTTGTGTCAAATTTTTAATTACATTTTAGACTACATAAATGAAGAAAAAAATATTCGTTCGAACTTCTGCTTTCTCACTACTAATGTTACAAGAACAGAAGCCTGTTCTTGTAAGTGAGTAAATATAAAATAGGATAGTCAAGGATTCGAACTTGCGAAGCTAGATTCCAATCATAAGTTAAAACAAATACAGAATGTTATTGAAAATAAGGAATGTGGAATTACCATTGTTTAGCTCACACAAAATAGTAAGATATCTGTTTATTGAAAAAGGAATGTAATGATGAAATTTATTTCTGTTATAAAAATGAAAATTAAAATAAAGAATTTAAAGACGGACAATGGAAAATGTTATTTGTGAAGTGAGTTACGAAAATTAAGTTAGAGGGTCAGCTTTGTAAGAAACATGTGAATAACAATGCACGCTTAAACACGGAGTTATAGTCACATTGACCAGACATACGCGTGATTTCTGAATATAGGAAACAGTTCGAAATTAGTTAGAGGGGGAATTAAAATCAGTCAGAAGCAGAGAGGTTCAGACCGATTCTCGGTTAGTCAAGGCACTCTCTGAAAGTGAGAAAATTTAGAAATAACCATGTAACAACTTTGAATCCCTGAAATACAGAATCATTTCCGACCGGTCGAAGAATAAATGATCATCATGTTTTTTATAACTGCCGTCTTTCTGTGTTCATCATTACAACGAGAAAGTTAACGTGTTTATATTATATGTACAACTGTCAAAGGTTAATATCAAACGCATTCTCAGTCTATCTATCAAGATATATCAAATCTCCTCTCATTGTGTATTACATGCCGTTGGTTCTCTTGTACCTGTCTATCTCGTTATATATAAGACCTGTCTCCATCTCGCAACAATATGAACACTAACATTGAATATATAATATCTAACATCTGACAACATTCAAAATGAACACTCCTAAGACTGTCTCTATCACACTAAGACTCTTACAACATGAACAACAATAAATATATAAGTCGTCATCTAAATAAGAACAAAGAAACATACTCACATATTTGGTACTTTTCAAAAATAACACAAACAATATAATACTAAATTTAACTGCAATTTCCACCATCTATTCTCTCTCTCTCTCTCTCTCTCTCTCTCTCTCTCTCTCTCTCTCTCTCTCTCTCTCTCTCTCTCTCTCTCTCCGGCTGTTAAAAAACTAACTGTCATCGTGCTCCCAACTTGTTCTTTTCATAACAGTATCTGTTCTCTTATGCAAATTAATGTCACATGTATATTCCCAAGCCTTCTACAAACAAAAATCTTTTCTTTCTTTTTCCTTCCCTCATTCTGTCGCCCAACAAGAAAGAGATGCACCTGTTTGTATAAGTCACTTTCTTTATTCCTTTCACCACGTAATCAATTTCTCTAATGTTCTTGTTCAATCCTGCTACATATGTATAGAATGAGGAGAAAGTACCCTACATCCTCGGTGGTATGGACGATGAGGGCTTTCAGGGATACAACTCATTGGCACTAACTGAGGAGGAAAAGGTAAATCACATATATTTTAAAGAACAGATAAATCCAAGTCAATATTTCAGGGTTGCAAGACTAAAGATGCATTTCTTCTACCAGAAACAAACCATTGGAACCTTTGACGAATTTGTAACTAGATGCCGACAGCAAGTTCTAAAATGTGATTTCAGTACTGACGAATTTGTAACTAGATGCTGACAGTAAGTTCAGAAATGTGATTTCAGTACTGACGAATTTGTAACTAGATGCTGACAGTAAGTTCAGAAATGTGATTTCAGTACTGACGAATTTGTAACTAGATGCTGACAGTAAGTTCAGAAATGTGATTTCAGTACTGACGAATTTGTAACTAGATGCTGACAGTAAGTTCAGAAATGTGATTTCAGTACTGACGAATTTGTAACTAGATGCTGACAGTAAGTTCAGAAATGTGATTTCAGTACTGACGAATTTGTAACTAGATGCTGACAGTAAGTTCAGAAATGTGATTTCAGTACTGACGAATTTGTAACTAGATGCTGACAGTAAGTTCAGAAATGTGATTTCAGTACTGACGAATTTGTAACTAGATGCTGACAGTAAGTTCAGAAATGTGATTTCAGTACTGACGAATTTGTAACTAGATGCTGACAGTAAGTTCAGAAATGTGATTTCAGTACTGACGAATTTGTAACTAGATGCTGACAGTAAGTTCAGAAATGTGATTTCAGTACTGACGAATTTGTAACTAGATGCTGACAGTAAGTTCAGAAATGTGATTTCAGTATTAACGAAATGGGCAAAAGAATTCTGGAACAAATTATTGCATCTGCGCCCATCCAAGAACTTTTAAACAAAGCTAAAGGATCCATAGAATAGTATAACCAGTGCTCAACTAACTCATTGAGATGATCAATCAGAGATGGCCTGACACTCTAAGAGAGCTATCCATGTATCTATGTCAATATTTCAGAAACGAGCTATCAGTAAAAAATAGCATACTACTGGAAAGAGAATGTGTCATCATCCCAAGACCTCTCCATAAGAAAACCCTTGAACAGTTACACACGGGGCATCGTGAGCAAGACAAAATAATTCTGCAAGCCAAGCATTCAGTATACTGACACAAGGTTAAAAAGGACATATGCAAACAATGCAACATTCGTCAGGAGTTTTAAAAAGTCAGTAGCACAAACGTCTACTACAGCCAGATTATCTAGCAATACATCTAATTTCACTGCATGTTGAAAACTATTCAGTCATTAGCGATTACTACAGTAAATACAGTGGTATGGAAGCTTTCAGAACACTGTTCAAACTCAAAAATTGTGGTTGCAATTAAACAAATATTTGTGGAATTCGGCATACCATCCATGGTGGTGTCTGACAATAGTCCTCACTACAACAGCACCGAATACCAGAAATTTGCATTAGATAAGGGGTTTCAGACACATAAAATCATCGCCACATTATCCCAGATCCAACGGATTTGTTGAAAGGCAACAATAAAGCACGTCGAGAAAAGCACGTCGAGAAAAGCCAAAAGAGAACAACAAAAACACATGTGAACATGTCAAAAGAGTCAACGAGGATATTGAACTGACTTTGCTAGGGCTCAGAATGACATTAATTGACCAGAAACTGCCACCTTGATGAACTACTCTTCAACAGAAGAGTAAAAGACACATTGCTTATGCATACAAGCAACAGAGCTCTAAATCGAGATTAGGTCATCAGTCGGATGGATGAAAGACAGGAGTTACAGAAAACTCAACATGATAGAACTGGTAGAGATCTACTTCCACAAAGGACATCAAATCCTCATACAAGACCAAAGCACCTATAGGTTGAAGCCTGGCTAAGTACAAAATGTCTGTAAGAAACTCACAGTCTATATGGTAAAATGGAATGAAGGTTGTGTAGTAAGGTGTAATCGACACCAGTTCCATGAGAAATCAGCGTCTTTTGAAATTGATGACAAAACTTATGATTAAAAGAAAATCATGCCTGTCAACCAACTTTTTCATGAAGGAAAGTGAGACGTCCTGACCAATATAGAGTCTCTCAACTTTATTAACTTTATCAATCCTATTAACTCTATTAACTCACATGTTGAAGGTTGAAGAAAATATAAAAATTTTATTTCGGCTAAGCGAGAAACTAGAACAATGAACATTCTTAATAATATAAGGAAATAATGTAAGTTTCATCAGGAATGTCTTTCATGTAGGATTACTTTAAAAGTAACACCGGTTCACCAGGAGACACTCTTTTAGCTTACGAGGCGGTTTAAATGCACATAGCAGTATGTATATTCTATATATATATATATATATATATATATATATATATATATATATAAGTTCTTGCAGAATTTTTAATTTTTATTTCAAATAATGTACTTTCAACTAAGTTTTAGTTACTTTACATAAAGTCTCGTTTACTTTATATATATTTTTTTTTTTTTTTACAAAGGCATCACCACATTATCAAGGCCCAGAGGCCACTCAAGGATAAGGGTCAAAGAGTGTACAGTAGAAATTGGTCAATATAGTAATCATTAGTAATGAAAATTTGGTAAATTTAATAACTTATATGGAACGGCTCATCAGGAACTTATTTACTTTAGACTTGAACACAACCATATTGTAGTCAGCCGGAAAGCAGGAAAACGGAAGACAATTCCACAGGCGTGCAGTTCTAAGAAAGAAGCTTTGTTCATGGAATCTATGTTTAGGTTTAGGCACAGATAAAGAGTGGGGGAAATTATTGATAGTGTTTACAGCTAGACGAGGGTTTCTTGTGAAAGTTTGGCGAGGGGGGACCATAGATTGAAGCTCAGTTGAACACTTTCCATGAAAATAACGATACATCAGAAACAAACTTGCAACATCTCTTCTATGAGAAAGAGGTTGCAAGGAGGAGAAAAGGACATCTCCTACGAGGCTACGAAGTCTATTTTGAACTCTATCAAGGCAGGACAAGTCCTTTCTAGCAGCTCCTGCCCAGATGTGGCAACAGTATTCCATCCTTGGACGTACCTGGCTCTTATATAGGTAGAGAATAGCATCAGCAGTGAGATATCTACTGGATCGATAGAAAGATCCCACCATTTTTCCAGCGGCCTTGGCAACAGATTTGATATACGTGTTCCATTTAAGATCAGGAGTAATGGTCAAGCCAAGAAGCTTGTCAAAACTTGAGGCCTCCTGAAGACGAGAGCCATTCATTTCAATTGATGACAAATGTGAATTAGAATGTTGATGATGTAAAGAGAGAAGCTTGGTTTTAGATGCATTAAAAGTAACCAGCCACTCCTTTCCCCATTGTACTACGTGCTCAAGATCAGAGGAGAGACACTTGGAGAGAACTTGGTCGTTTACTGTCTTAGATGTGGTACCATAAATGGTAGTGTCGTCAGCATAAATGTCTACAAATGATGTAAGGATATGATTTGGAAGATCATTAATGTAGATCAGGAAAAGAGTTGGGCCCAGGATGGATCCCTGAGGGACACCGGCATTAATACTGTGAGCTTCTGATTTTTGCCCCTCAACTACTACTCTTATGAACCTATCAGAAAGAAATGATTTAATAATTGAGAAGACTTTTCCAGCTATACCATAGCTAGCGATCTTATGAAGTAAACCTTTATGCCATACCCTATCAAAGGCTTTAGATATGTCAAGAGCAATTGCCCTAGAAAGATTGCCACCGTCGAGAGATTTGCTAATCCTATGCGATATAACTGTAAGGACATCTGCTGTAGATCTAGCAGAACGGAAACCATATTGAGTGTCACTAAGAAGGTTATTTTTGTTGAGATGTTTGATTACTTCTGTATTTAACACAGATTCTAGCAACTTACTCATGACGCACAGGAGACTTATTGGCCTGTACTGAGAGGGGGATGAGCGATCACCTGAATTCTTAAATACAGGGCATACTGATGAGATTTTCCAGGGAGATGGGAAACTATTCTCCTTAAGACAACGTTTAAACAGTTTTGTAAGTATGGGCGCTAATTCAGGTTGAAGTTTTTTGAGTACTATAATTGGAATACCATCAGGGCCAGTTGCTTTACTCGAATCAAGGTTTTTGATTAGCTTCGCAACATCACGTACAGATATACGTATATCACATAGCGTGTTTTCTGATACAGGAGGAAATATTGGGGGTTGGCGGTCTTGGTCGCCACCATCTTTAAGACTCTTGTCGCCGCTAAAAATTTTCCTAAACCACCATTGTGCTGTGCGTTCAATAGAGGTTATTGAACCAGACGCTTCATTGAAATCGCAACCTGCTTCAGCAGCTTTTCAGTCTAGCATGAATTAAAAACTGAGCGGTAGAAGGATCCCACCATCTTTCCTGCGACCTTGGCAACAGACTTGATGTACGTGTTCCATTTCAGATCAGGAGTAAAGGTCAAACCCAGAAGCTTGTCAAAACACGGGACCTCACCCAGACGAGAGCCATCCATCACAATTGATGCCAGCTGGGGATCAGAACGTTGATGACGTAAGGATAGGAGTTTGGTTTTGGATGCATTAAAGGTAACCAGCCACATCTTCCCCCACTGAACCACGCGCTCGAGATCAGAGGAGAGAGAATCCGAGAGAACTTCGTCATTTACAGCCTTTGATGTGTTGCCGTAGATGGTCGTGTCATCAGCATAGATGTCAACGAATGATTTAAGTATGTTTTTAGGGAGGTCATTGTAGAACAGGCAGAAGGATGGGACAGAGGCTGAAGCTTAGATGACAGTTTAGGACCTATCAGATTGGAGATTCTCTTTTGGATATTGTCTAGAAGCGAGAGACTAGTAGCAGATGCACCAGCCCGAATATGAGAACAATACTTCATACATGGGTGAATGATGGCCTTATAGAGGTACAGGATACTTTTGGGCATTAGTAGCTTTCTAGCACGGTAGAGAGAACCTACCTTCTTTGCAGCGGTCCTGGCAATACTTTCAATGTAATTGTTCCAACTCATGTTTCCTGTGAACGTTAGACCGAGAAGTTTAAAAGATGTACTTTCATATAATTAGTCTTTGGCCATTGCTATTGGTGGCAGAGAAGGTTTCTTGTAATTATTGAAGGAAACAAGTTTAGTCTTGGCAGCATTGAATGTGACCATCCATTTTTGTCCCCATTCCACTACAGATCGGAGGTCATCCTCTAGTGTTTCTGCCATTTCTTTAGATATGTGTTCATTTGTTTTTTTGTCATGTCTGTTATAAAGCATAGAGTCATCAACATATATACCCATCTCACAGACAATTTTGTCAGGGAGGTCATTTATGAATATTAGGAATAATAGAGGTCCAAGGATAGACCCTTGTGTCACTCCCGCATTTATATCATATTGTTTAGATGTACGACTGTCGAGGACAACCTGGATTTTTCTCTTATCTAAGAAGGATTTAATTATGTTAAGTATTCTTCCAGTGATACCGTATGATCTGATTTTCCTGAGAAGACCTTCATACCATACCCTGTCAAAAGCCTTAGATATATCTAGAGCTACCGCTCTGTCCTCCCCTGCTTTGTCCAATGAATGGTATATACATTCAGTTAGGATGTCTGCTGTGGAACGGGCTTGCCTAAATCCATATTGTTGGTCGGTCAGAAGTTTAGCATCTGTAAGGTGATGGACTACAGTTGGTTAATTATGGACTCAAATATTTTGGCAAAAAGTGGGAGGAGGCTAATGAGGCGATAATTTACTGGGTCGGTTCTTTCGCCAGAATTTTTGAAAACTGGTACCACAGAAGCAGTTTTCTAGCAGTCCGGAAAGCAAGATTCATTAAGGCATTTGTTGTAAAGTTTGGAGAGAACTGGAGCTACTTCAGTGGAGAACTTTTTTAATAGCACAGCTGGGATGAGATCAGGTCCACATGCTTTTGAAGTGTCAAGATTTTTTATGATAGCATGCACCTGAGAAGGGGTGATTTTCAAATCGTCTAGCGTGGCGTCTGTCCACAAAGGAAGGTCAGGGAGAGGGTGGTTAGCAGGGCCCAGTGTGGAGTTGAAGACAAACCGATTAGCAAGCATGTTAGCCTTCTCGATTGCAGAGCAAACAACCTCACGATTGTTGGATAGTGGGGGAATTGTTGATTGCCCATTATTTACTACACTGTTGTAGATTTTCCAGAGGTCACAGATTCCTAATTTCTGTGTTTCGATGCTTTTTTTTGGTGGTTTCAGTAAATTCTCTCTTAGCTGTCGCTATTTCTTTCTTACAGTTATTTCTGGCTTCTATATACTTCTGTCTGTTTGAACTGGATTTATGTCGGTTAAATCTATGGTATGCATGCTGCCTTTGTGCGATGGCAACTGTACATGTGGAAGTAAACCATTGGGGGGAGTGGGGCTTGCTATAAAATTTCCGCGTAGGAACATGTGCTTCAATTGCTGTTTTGAACCATTCAGTGGTCTCATTTGCGCACTGTTCAGCAGGAAGTGAAAAGATATTTCGCCACAGGGCGTCTCTGATGAGATCCCTGATGGTTTCCCAGTCAGCCTTTTTATAATATCTCGTTGTTTTGAGCAATGGCTCTTCAGTTTTGGCTCTAGAGTTTAAGACGATTTCAACCATTATCACTGCATGATCAGCATTCCCAAGTGGGCTGTGGGTATTCGTTAGACAATCATCAGGAACTGTGGTCAGAAACAAATCTAGAAGTGATGTGTGTTATTTGTGCTGATCTGGGAAACAGGTTGGAAACGTAACCATCTGTGATAGGGAATGAGATATAGAGAAGTTATGTGTTGTGCTACCAGCTGTGTCTGTGTAAGTAGAAAATCCAAGCTAGTTGCTGTGGTGGACATTGAAGTCACGAAATACATGCACTTGTGCGGTAGTATCAAGGGAAAGTGCTGTATCTATGCTGTCAGAGACTTTGTTTATTAGGGTATAGTCCTGGGTCGAGGGAGAGCGGTAGAGAAAATAAAAGTAGCTAATGTTATGTTGCATGTTAAGCACATAAAGGCTTGATCGTCTGATTCTAGTTTTGTTTCTCTAGTCAAGGAGAGGGTGTTTCTCTAGTCGAAGCCCGTGCACATGTCTGTCAGAATCCTTACGGCAGAGTGGGAGATATCCGGGCATGTTAAATGCAAGCTTCAAGGGAGGAGGCAGGTTGGTTTTGTTTGAGTTTTGGGTTGGTTTAAGCATAATTATTTTTATTGTACTGTCATTTTTTTTTTAAAGAATTTCAGTTTAGGTAAGGGGTGCTGAACAAGTGGTTCTGCAGAATACCAAACATGCAACACAAGTAGACCATCAGCTGACCTTCTACTAGGATTGTGGCCTCAGGAAAGCCCACCGGGGATGAGTGCAAGGTCCCTTTCCATGCGCGACATGGCACTACAAACATCTTGATATTATACAACTGTTGATGGAGCAGCCACTCTAAATGCTACCAAAGAGTTAGGCCACCTGTACTACCAGTCGGAAACAGCAGCCAGGAACTGTCAATCCGATACCCTCAACCCATCAGACGATGGTCAATCCAATCTACTTGCACTGGCATTATGATATCAAGCACTCCCAAGTTCCCAGTTTTAAGGGATGGGAATGTGTCGGGAGTGGGGAAAACAGCATTCATTACCCTAGTCAGAAACTACATCAACCACCGAGTGTTTCTGTCGAATCACAGGGATTCGACCTCTATGCCTGGCTAATAAGCAAAGAAGGAGTATGGAAGCCGGGTGATAGACAGCGCCTATCTACTCCTTAAGCAGTTTAGGTTTGCAAACCAGTAATTTGTTTGAGTCACCAGCTCTAGGAAGATTGTCATCCAAAACTGGAGAGGTCTCCCTCCCCTTAGGTTTAACTTCAGAATTTTCCTTCTAGACGGATGACCTGGGAAGATCTATGGGTCCATCAGCATCGAGAGGGTTTGCCCCACACCTGGGTCCTAATCCAGGTATTTCTGCGACCCCTCGTGGGTAGTTAATGTTACTGGGTTAGTTTATAAAGGTTATATATCTACTGAAAATTACACTCCTCAAAGTGGTTAAGGGACATTGCTATTTCATTATTTGTTACTGGAGGAGGGGTTGAGTTCATGCAGTGAAGCAGCTATATTTGCAACAGGTTTGTTGGAGAGAGTTAATATGGTTTAATATTTTTCCTTTAAATTTATAATTAAAAAAAATTCTTTTTTTCCTTTTATTTTATGTTGGCTTAGGAATAGGATAACGTGTTACAGAATGGCTTGCTATTAAGAATTAACTAAAAATTTGTTGCACAACCTCTGAATATTTTAGATGGCAGGAGGGTTAAGATGAATATTCAATAGATACAAGTAACGTCATTTTTGATATGAAGTACAATACAGTACAGGTATAATTAGTAAATTATAAGCTATGGCGTATTCAGTATGTATAATAAAGTAAATAGATATATGGGCAGATTTACAGCAGATGCGAATATATGGACGTTGTAGGTATTAAGTATGTTTCCACTTCTAAGATATCTTCAGCTTTCATTTAAAGTTGTATTTTGCATTATAGAGTATCGGTTCAGTTTTTGTATTTAACATTGCAAAGCTAAGGAAGAGACTATTGCTATGTAATATAGATAGCTGTAAATCTGAGTATAGTCTGTTACTAGTAAGTATCCACCGTGATAAGAATAAACTAATGCATGCATTAGAGGTAGAAATGTAAAGATGTTCAGTGATAATGACTTCCAATCGGTCAGCATGCGAAGATTAAGGGCTGAAAGCTAAGGACCCCCATCCAAGACGTGTGTAATGTATGAGTGTTAGTGGCAGCTTGGGGAGGAGAGCAGATTGTTAGTTTTTATGAGAGGATTAAACTCACAGAATACAGTAGAATTAATTATTAGAATTTAGAGTGTCAAGTAAAGTTTAGTTAGAGAAAAAAACGTTTTTTTTTTAATTTAACATGCAAATCAGACAGAGGCAGTCGTCTTGGAGGTAAAATATATATTAGATATACGTAGCAAGCCAGCAGGGTTGTTTGTACCGTAATGAGAGAAACTATTAGTACATGGTGCGTCGGAATTCATAGTTAAAGACAGTCAATTAGGTCAGGTACAAAGCATTCTGTATCTATTCAGTAATAGTCCTAGTGATGTAGCTAAGATCACTGTGCATTTCAGTTACAAATATAATTGAAAATAAGACAAACTATATTCAGTTATTTGATATAGCTAGCAAGGAAGCAACATTTTCAATACAAACAAGTTTATAGTAAATGTAGATATTAAGTATTTTAAAGTCCTATCTTCTTCTAATGTAGGAGAAAATAAATCCCGGTTTGTGGTAAATTCTGGAAACTACTTTGCCTAGGCATTTTTTATCGCTAGCTTACTTGGAATATAACAGTGTTTTGCCCGTATGGGGGGGGGGGCGTTGATGGATTTCATCTTAAGAAAGTTGCAAAACAAGAAAAATAAAGACAATAAATATAAATAGATAAAACAAGACACGACAAAAACAAAATTAAACAAGACAGCATGAAATACATTTGTTAGGAATTAAGATGAATTTTAAATTTCCGGTGACATGAGAGGACTTAATAGCATCAGAGTAAAAATGCTTGCTGCTCTCTCTATGGGACTACATATTGGGAGAGTGATCTCAAAAGAATAAAATATAATAATTATTAAACAGGGATGGAATGTATGCATAGCTAGAAACACACTTTATTAGTAACTGTCAGTGGTGAGTATTTGTATTGTGCATAGGAAGTATTTTCTTGTCTTGCTATAATATCAGAAGTTTCAAGGAAATGATCGTCTCAATTTTATTAATATAGAGAAGACATGTGTTTCAAAATTTATTTTTTATGTACATCAAAGTTATCAATGGACAAACATTTTCTGCTGACGAAGGAAAAGACAAGCATCAAGTCAACAACAAATGCAAACCAAATGCTTCCATCTACATGACTCAACACGAACAATACCATCAATGCAATCCGACACAGTACCAGACAACCTAGCAAAATCCTGAGCAATTCTCTCGATACGACCTGACATGAACCTGAACAACTGTGTCCACACGATCTGGCGCAATGCTAACAATTCTGTTGATACAACCTGACACACTATCAGAGCAACTACTCGGTGAACAACTCTGATGTTGTTTTTTGTAGTCCTTGGACGAACTCATTTTCACTGTAGACGTGGGCTGGACTAAGATGCACAATTCTTGAGCACTTCCACACATGCATATTGAAATAACTAGCCAGTCATCATCATGGTTTGACTTCGGCAAGGATCAAACTCACAATTAAATTGTCTTTTCATGTTTTCCACTTAGCTAGATTGACGTATGGATTTTATCACTTTAAATATTAAGTTAATGGAAACCACTGAGAAGCCATTTTGATGATCCTAAGTTGAAAATTGATGTGGAAATGTACTAGAAACGGACATAATGTCACATGACCCAAAGAGAACGGGTGAGAGAAAAGAGAATTTGTTTAGAAGCCATCAAACGTCAAATGACATGGATATAACTAATTAGATTTTGATCTTTTTTCTTAACCCACACCCCCTAGCCCCCTAGTGATTAGGAATTACGGTCACATTGAATAAATGAATTAGTTTTTTTTTGACTGAGATTTTTTGGAAGTTTTAATTACATTGTTTTTTCAGGTCTGGACAAAGAAACAAAAAAAAATGCCGTCAGATGCTGCAGTAATCAAAAGTAAATATATTTAAACATTGATATTTTTGCATACTCAATAATATTGTGAATAATTGTGATATTTTAAACATCTTCAATCATATTCTAAATAAATGTGATATTTTCAATATTCAATAATATTCTAAATAAATGTGATATTTTTACATGTTCAATCATGTTGTAAATAAATGTGATATTTTTACATATTCAATCATATTCTAAATAAATGTGATATTTTTACATATTCAATCATATTCTAAATAAATGTGATATTTTTACATGTTAAATCATATTCTAAATAAATGTGATATTTTTACATGTTCAATCATATTCTAAATAAATGTGATATTTTTACATCTTCAATCATATTCTAAATAAATGTGATATTTTTACATATTCAATCATATTCTAAATAAATGTGATATTTTTACATGTTAAATCATATTCTAAATAAATGTGATATTTTCAATATTCAATAATATTCTAAATAAATGTGATATTTTTACATGTTCAATCATATTGTAAATGAATGTGATATTTTACATATTCAATCATATTCTAAATAAATGTGATATTTTTACATATTCAATCATATTCTAAATAAATGTGATATTTTTACATGTTAAATCATATTCTAAATAAATGTGATATTTTTACATGTTCAATCATATTCTAAATAAATGTGATATTTTTACATCTTCAATCATATTCTAAATAAATGTGATATTTTTACATATTCAATCATATTCTAAATAAATGTGATATTTTTACATGTTCAATCATATTCTAAATAAATGTGATATTTTCAATATTCAATAATATTCTAAATAAATGTGATATTTTTACATGTTCAATCATATTGTAAATGAATGTGATATTTTACATATTCAATCATATTCTAAATAAATGTGATATTTTTACATCTTCAATCATATTCTAAATAAATGTGATATTTTTACATATTCAATCATGTTGTAAATGAATGTGATATTTTTACATGTTCAATCATATTCTAAATAAATGTGATATTTTCAATATTCAATAATATTCTAAATAAATGTGATATTTTTACATATTCAATCATATTGTAAATGAATGTGATATTTTACATATTCAATCATATTCTAAATAAATGTGATATTTTTACATCTTCAATCATATTCTAAATAAATGTGATATTTTTACATATTCAATCATGTTGTAAATGAATGTGATATTTTTACATGTCCAATCATATTCTAAATAAATGTGATATTTTTAAATATTCAATAATATTCTAAATAAATGTGATATTTTTACATCTTCAATCATATTCTAAATAAATGTGATATTTTTAAATATTCAATCATATTCTAAATAAATGTGATATTTTTACATCTTCAATCATATTCTAAATAAATGTGATATTTTTACATATTCAATCATATTCTAAATAAATGTGATATTTTTAAATATTCAATCATATTCTAAATAAATGTGATATTTTTAAATATTCAATCATATTCTAAATAAATGTGATATTTTTAAATATTCAATCATATTCTAAATAAATGTGATATTTTTAAATATTCAATCATATTCTAAAAAAATGTGATATTTTTACATATTCAATCATATTCTAAATAAATGTGATATTTTTAAATATTCAATCATATTCTAAATAAATGTGATATTTTTAAATATTCAATCATATTCTAAATAAATGTGATATTTTTAAATATTCAATCATATTCTAAATAAATGTGATATTTTTACATATTCAATCATATTCTAAATAAATGTGATATTTTTACATCTTCAATCATATTCTAAATAAATGTGATATTTTTAAATATTCAATAATATTCTAAATAAATGTGATATTTTTACATCCTCAATCATATTCTAAATAAATGTGATATTTTTACATGTTCAATCATATTCTAAATAAATGTGATATTTTTAAATATTCAATCATATTCTAAATAAATGTGATATTTTTAAATATTCAATCATATTCTAAATAAATGTGATATTTTTACATCCTCAATCATATTCTAAATAAATGTGATATTTTTAAATATTCAATAATATTCTAAATACATGTGATATTTTTACATATTCAATCATATTCTAAATAAATGTGATATTTTTAAATATTCAATCATATTCTAAATAAATGTGATATTTTTACATCTTCAATCATATTCTAAATAAATGTGATATTTTTACATATTCAATCATATTCTAAATAAATGTGATATTTTTACATATTCAATCATATTCTAAATAAATGTGATATTTTTAAATATTCAATCATATTCTAAATAAATGTGATATTTTCAATATTCAATAATATTCTAAATAAATGTGATATTTTTACATGTTCAATCGTATTCTAAATAAATGTGATATTTTTACATGTTCAATCATATTCTAAATAAATGTGATATTTTTAAATATTCAATAATATTCTAAATAAATGTGATATTTTTAAATGTTCAATCATATTCTAAATAAATGTGATATTTTTACATGTTCAATCGTATTCTAAATAAATGTGATATTTTTAAATATTCAATAATATTCTAAATAAATGTGATATTTTTAAATGTTCAATCATATTCTAAATAAATGTGATATTTTTACATATTCAATCATATTCTAAATAAATGTGATATTTTTACATATTCAATCATGTTGTAAATGAATGTGATATTTTTACATGTTCAATCATATTCTAAATAAATGTGATATTTTACATCTTCAATCATATTCTAAATAAATGTGATATTTTTACATATTCAATAATGTTGTAAATAAATGTGATATTTTTACATATTCAATCATGTTGTAAATAAATGTGATATTTTTACATGTTCAATCATATTCTAAATAAATGTGATATTTTTACATATTCAATCATATTCTAAATAAATGTGATATTTTTACATATTCAATCATATTCTAAATGAATGTGATATTTTTACATGTTCAATCATATTATAAATAAATGTGATATTTTTACATATTCAATCATGTTGTAAATAAATGTGATATTTTTACATGTTCAATCATATTCTAAATAAATGTGATATTTTTACATCTTCAATCATATTCTAAATAAATGTGATATTTTTACATCTTCAATAATATTCTAAATAAAAGTGATATTTTTACATGCTCAATCATATTCTAAATAAATGTGATATTTTTAAATATTCAATCATATTCTAAATAAATGTGATATTTTTACATCTTCAATAATATTCTAAATAAAAGTGATATTTTTACATATTCAATCATATTCTAAATAAATGTGATATTTTTACATCTTCAATCATATTCTAAATAAAAGTGATATTTTTACATGCTCAATCATATTCTAAATAAATGTGATATTTTTAAATATTCAATAATATTCTAAATAAATGTGATATTTTTAAATCTTCAATCATATTCTAAATAAATGTGATATTTTTACATCTTCAATCATATTCTAAATAAAAGTGATATTTTTACATGTTCAATCATATTCTAAATAAATGTGATATTTTTAAATCTTCAATCATATTCTAAATAAATGTGATATTTTCAATATTCAATAATATTCTAAATAAATGTGATATTTTTACATGTTCAATCATATTCTAAATAAATGTGATATTTTATATATTCAATCATATTCTAAATAAATGTGATATTTTTACATGTTCAATCATATTCTAAATAAATGTGATATTTTTACATGTTCAATCATATTCTAAATAAATGTGATATTTTTACATGTTCAATCATATTCTAAATAAATGTGATATTTTTAAATATTCAATAATATTCTAAATAAATGTGATATTTTTACATGTTCAATCATATTCTAAATAAATGTGATATTTTTAAATATTCAATAATATTCTAAATAAATGTGATATTTTTACATGTTCAATCATATTCTAAATAAATGTGATATTTTTAAATATTCAATAATATTCTAAATAAATGTGATATTTTTACATGTTCAATCATATTCTAAATAAATGTGATATTTTTACATGTTCAATCATATTCTAAATAAATGTGATATTTTTACATGTTCAATCATATTCTAAATAAATGTGATATTTTTACATGTTCAATCATATTCTAAATAAATGTGATATTTTTAAATATTCAATAATATTCTAAATAAATGTGATATTTTTACATGTGCAATAATATTCTAAATAAATGTGATATTTTTAAATATTCAATAATATTCTAAATAAATGTGATATTTTTACATGTTCAATCATATTCTAAATAAATGTGATATTTTTAAATATTCAATAATATTCTAAATAAATGTGATATTTTTACATGTTCAATCATATTCTAAATAAATGTGATATTTTTACATGTTCAATCATATTCTAAATAAATGTGATATTTTTAAATATTCAATCATATTCTAAATAAATGTGATATTTTTAAATATTCAATAATATTCTAAATAAATGTGATATTTTTACATGTTCAATCATATTCTAAATAAATGTGATATTTTTACATATTCAATCATATTCTAAATAAATGTGATATTT
Source organism: Euprymna scolopes (assembly GCF_053919585.1). Classification (NCBI taxonomy): domain Eukaryota; kingdom Metazoa; phylum Mollusca; class Cephalopoda; order Sepiida; family Sepiolidae; genus Euprymna; species Euprymna scolopes. Next base: position 65,373,040 of record NC_136517.1, on the reverse strand, counting down.
TTAAATATTCAATCATATTCTAAATAAATGTGATATTTTTACATGTTCAATCATATTCTAAATAAATGTGATATTTTTAAATATTCAATCATATTCTAAATAAATGTGATATTTTTAAATATTCAATAATATTCTAAATAAATGTGATATTTTTACATGTTCAATCGTATTCTAAATAAATGTGATATTTTTAAATATTCAATCATATTCTAAATAAATGTGATATTTTTAAATATTCAATAATATTCTAAATAAATGTGATATTTTTACATGTTCAATCATATTCTAAATAAATGTGATATTTTTAAATATTCAATCATATTCTAAATAAATGTGATATTTTTACATGTTCAATCATATTCTAAATAAATGTGATATTTTTACATGTTCAATCATATTCTAAATAAATGTGATATTTTTACATATTCAATCATATTCTAAATAAATGTGATATTTTTAAATATTCAATAATATTCTAAATAAATGTGATATTTTTAAATATTCAATAATATTCTAAATAAATGTGATATTTTTACATCTTCAATCATATTCTAAATAAATGTGATATTTTTACATATTCAATCATATTCTAAATAAATGTGATATTTTTAAATATTCAATAATATTCTAAATAAATGTGATATTTTTAAATATTCAATAATATTCTAAATAAATGTGATATTTTTACATCTTCAATCATATTCTAAATAAATGTGATATTTTTACATATTCAATCATATTCTAAATAAATGTGATATTTTTAAATATTCAATAATATTCTAAATAAATGTGATATTTTACATCTTCAATCATATTCTAAATAAATGTGATATTTTTACATATTCAATCATATTCTAAATAAATGTGATATTTTTACATATTCAATCATATTCTAAATAAATGTGATATTTTTAAATATTCAATAATATTCTAAATAAATGTGATATTTTTACATCTTCAATCATATTCTAAATAAATGTGATATTTTTACATGTTCAATCATATTCTAAATAAATGTGATATTTTTACATGTTCAATCATATTCTAAATAAATGTGATATTTTTACATGTTCAATCATATTCTAAATAAATGTGATATTTTTAAATATTCAATAATATTCTAAATAAATGTGATATTTTTACATATTCAATCATATTCTAAATAAATGTGATATTTTTACATGTTCAATAATATTCTAAATAAATGTGATATTTTTACATGTTCAATAATATTCTAAATAAATGTGATATTTTTACATGTTCAATAATATTCTAAATAAATGTGATATTTTTACATGTTCAATAATATTCTAAATAAATGTGATATTTTTACATGTTCAATCATATTCTAAATAAATGTGATATTTTTACATGTTCAATAATATTCTAAATAAATGTGATATTTTTACATGTTCAATAATATTCTAAATAAATGTGATATTTTTAAATATTCAATCATATTCTAAATAAATGTGATATTTTTACATGTTCAATAATATTCTAAATAAATGTGATATTTTTAAATATTCAATAATATTCTAAATAAATGTGATATTTTTACATGTTCAATCATATTCTAAATAAATGTGATATTTTTACATGTTCAATAATATTCTAAATGAATGTGATATTTTTACATGTTCAATAATATTCTAAATGAATGTGATATTTTTACATATTCAATCATATTCTAAATAAATGTGATATTTTTACATGTTCAATAATATTCTAAATAAATGTGATATTTTTACATGTTCAATCATATTCTAAATAAATGTGATATTTTTACATGTTCAATAATATTCTAAATAAATGTGATATTTTTACATGTTCAATAATATTCTAAATAAATGTGATATTTTTACATGTTCAATAATATTCTAAATAAATGTGATATTTTTAAATATTCAATCATATTCTAAATAAATGTGATATTTTTAAATAGTCAATCATATTCTAAATAAATGTGATATTTTTACATATTCAATCATATTCTAAATAAATGTGATATTTTTACATGTTCAATCATATTCTAAATAAATGTGATATTTTTAAATATTCAATAATATTCTAAATAAATGTGATATTTTTAAATATTCAATCATATTCTAAATAAATGTGATATTTTTACATGTTCAATCATATTCTAAATAAATGTGATATTTTTAAATATTCAATAATATTCTAAATAAATGTGATATTTTTACATATTCAATCATATTCTAAATAAATGTGATATTTTTACATATTCAATCATATTCTAAATAAATGTGATATTTTTACATGTTCAATAATATTCTAAATAAATGTGATATTTTTACATGTTCAATCATATTCTAAATAAATGTGATATTTTTACATGTTCAATCATATTCTAAATAAATGTGATATTTTTAAATATTCAATAATATTCTAAATAAATGTGATATTTTTACATGTTCAATCATATTCTAAATAAATGTGATATTTTTAAATATTCAATAATATTCTAAATAAATGTGATATTTTTACATGTTCAATCATATTCTAAATAAATGTGATATTTTTAAATATTCAATAATATTCTAAATAAATGTGATATTTTTACATCTTCAATCATATTCTAAATAAATGTGATATTTTTACATGTTCAATCATATTCTAAATAAATGTGATATTTTTACATGTTCAATCATATTCTAAATAAATGTGATATTTTTACATGTTCAATCATATTCTAAATAAATGTGATATTTTTAAATATTCAATAATATTCTAAATAAATGTGATATTTTTACATATTCAATCATATTCTAAATAAATGTGATATTTTTACATGTTCAATAATATTCTAAATAAATGTGATATTTTTACATGTTCAATAATATTCTAAATAAATGTGATATTTTTACATGTTCAATAATATTCTAAATAAATGTGATATTTTTACATGTTCAATAATATTCTAAATAAATGTGATATTTTTACATGTTCAATCATATTCTAAATAAATGTGATATTTTTACATGTTCAATAATATTCTAAATAAATGTGATATTTTTACATGTTCAATAATATTCTAAATAAATGTGATATTTTTAAATATTCAATCATATTCTAAATAAATGTGATATTTTTACATGTTCAATAATATTCTAAATAAATGTGATATTTTTAAATATTCAATAATATTCTAAATAAATGTGATATTTTTACATGTTCAATCATATTCTAAATAAATGTGATATTTTTACATGTTCAATAATATTCTAAATGAATGTGATATTTTTACATGTTCAATAATATTCTAAATGAATGTGATATTTTTACATATTCAATCATATTCTAAATAAATGTGATATTTTTACATGTTCAATAATATTCTAAATAAATGTGATATTTTTACATGTTCAATCATATTCTAAATAAATGTGATATTTTTACATGTTCAATAATATTCTAAATAAATGTGATATTTTTACATGTTCAATAATATTCTAAATAAATGTGATATTTTTACATGTTCAATAATATTCTAAATAAATGTGATATTTTTAAATATTCAATCATATTCTAAATAAATGTGATATTTTTAAATAGTCAATCATATTCTAAATAAATGTGATATTTTTACATATTCAATCATATTCTAAATAAATGTGATATTTTTACATGTTCAATCATATTCTAAATAAATGTGATATTTTTAAATATTCAATAATATTCTAAATAAATGTGATATTTTTAAATATTCAATCATATTCTAAATAAATGTGATATTTTTACATGTTCAATCATATTCTAAATAAATGTGATATTTTTAAATATTCAATAATATTCTAAATAAATGTGATATTTTTACATATTCAATCATATTCTAAATAAATGTGATATTTTTACATATTCAATCATATTCTAAATAAATGTGATATTTTTACATGTTCAATAATATTCTAAATAAATGTGATATTTTTACATGTTCAATCATATTCTAAATAAATGTGATATTTTTACATGTTCAATCATATTCTAAATAAATGTGATATTTTTAAATATTCAATAATATTCTAAATAAATGTGATATTTTTACATGTTCAATCATATTCTAAATAAATGTGATATTTTTAAATATTCAATAATATTCTAAATAAATGTGATATTTTTACATGTTCAATCATATTCTAAATAAATGTGATATTTTTAAATATTCAATAATATTCTAAATAAATGTGATATTTTTACATGTTCAATCATATTCTAAATAAATGTGATATTTTTAAATATTCAATAATATTCTAAATAAATGTGATATTTTTACATGTTCAATAATATTCTAAATAAATGTGATATTTTTACATGTTCAATCATATTCTAAATAAATGTGATATTTTTAAATATTCAATAATATTCTTAATTAATGTGATATTTTTACATCTTCAATCGTATTCTAAATAAATGTGATATTTTTACATCTTCAATCATATTCTAAATAAATGTGATATTTTTACATATTCAATCATATTCTAAATAAATGTGATATTTTTACATGTTCAATCATATTCTAAATAAATGTGATATTTTACATGCTCAATCATATTCTAAATAAATGTGATATTTTTACATATTCAATCATATTGTAAATGAATGTGATATTCTTACATATTACATCATATTCTAAATAAATGTGATATTTTTACATATTCAATCATATTCTAAATAAATGTGATATTTTACATATTCAATCATATTCTAAATAAATGTGATATTTTTACATGTTCAATCGTATTCTAAATAAATGTGATATTTTTACATCTTCAATCGTATTCTAAATAAATGTGATATTTTTACATATTCAATCATATTCTAAATAAATGTGATATTTTACATCTTCAATCATATTCTAAATAAATGTGATATTTTTACATGTTCAATCATATTCTAAATAAATGTGATATTTTTACATATTCAATCATATTGTAAATGAATGTGATATTTTACATCTTCAATCATATTCTAAATAAATGTGATATTTTTACATCTTCAATCATATTCTAAATAAATGTGATATTTTTACATATTCAATCATATTGTAAATGAATGTGATATTTTACATATTCAATCATATTCTAAATAAATGTGATATTTTTACATCTTCAATCATATTCTAAATAAATGTGATATTTTTACATATTCAATCATGTTGTAAATGAATGTGATATTTTTACATGTTCAATCATATTCTAAATAAATGTGATATTTTACATCTTCAATCATATTCTAAATAAATGTGATATTTTTACATCTTCAATCATATTCTAAATAAATGTGATATGTTTACATATTCAATCATATTCTAAATAAATGTGATATTTTTACATCTTCAATCATATTCTAAATAAATGTGATATTTTTACATATTCAATCATATTCTAAATAAATGTGATATTTTTACATATTCAATCATATTCTAAATGAATGTGATATTTTTACATGTTCAATCATATTCTAAATAAATGTGATATTTTTACATGTTCAATCATATTCTAAATAAATGTGATATTTTTACATATTCAATCATATTCTAAATAAATGTGATATTTTTACATGTTCAATCATATTCTAAATAAATGTGATATTTTTACATATTCAATCATATTCTAAATGAATGTGATATTTTTACATGTTCAATCATATTCTAAATGAATGTGATATTTTTACATGTTCAATCATATTCTAAATAAATGTGATATTTTTACATATTCAATCATGTTGTAAATAAATGTGATATTTTTACATGTTCAATCATAATCTAAATAAATGTGATATTTTTACATCTTCAATCATATTCTAAATAAATGTGATATTTTTACATGTTCAATCATATTCTAAATAAATGTGATATTTTTACATGTTCAATCATATTCTAAATGAATGTGATATTTTTACATATTCAATCATATTCTAAATAAATGTGATACTTTTACATATTCAATCATATTCTAAATAAATGTGATATTTTTACATGTTCAATCATATTCTAAATGAATGTGATATTTTTACATATTCAATCATGTTGTAAATAAATGTGATATTTGTACATATTCAATCATATTCTAAATAAATGTGATATTTTTACATGTTCAATCATATTCTAAATAAGTGTGATATTTTTACATGTTCAATCATATTCTAAATGAATGTGATATTTTTACATGTTCAATCATATTCTAAATGAATGTGATATTTTTACATGTTCAATCATATTCTAAATGAATGTGATATTTTTACATGTTCAATCATATTCTAAATAAATGTGATATTTTTACATATTCAATCATATTCTTAATGAATGTGATATTTTTACATATTCAATCATATTCTAAATAAATGTGATATTTTTACATGTTCAATCATATTCTAAATGAATGTGATATTTTTACATATTCAATAATGTTATAAATAAATGTGATATTTTTACATATTCAATCATGTTGTAAATAAATGTGATATTTTTACATGTTCAATCATATTCTAAATAAGTGTGATATTTTTACATGTTCAATCATATTCTAAATAAGTGTGATATTTTTACATGTTCAATCATATTCTAAATAAATGTGATATTTTTATATGTTCAATCATATTCTAAATAAGTGTGATATTTTTACATGTTCAATCATATTCTAAATAAGTGTGATATTTTTACATGTTCAATCATATTCTAAATAAGTGTGATATTTTTACATGTTCAATCATATTCTAAATAAATGTGATATTTTTACATGTTCAATCATATTCTAAATGAATGTGATATTTTTACATATTCAATCATATTCTAAATAAATGCGATATTTTTACATCTTCAATCATATTCTAAATAAATGCGATATTTTTACATCTTCAATCATATTCTAAATAAATGTGATATTTTTACATGTTCAATCATATTCTAAATGAATGTGATATTTTTACATGTTCAATCATATTCTAAATAAATGTGATATTTTTACATATTCAATCATATTCTAAATAAATGTGATATTTTTACATGTTCAATCATATTCTAAATGAATGTGATATTTTTACATGTTCAATCATATTCTAAATAAATGTGATATTTTTACATATTCAATCATGTTGTAAATAAATGTGATATTTTTACATGTTCAATCATATTCTAAATAAATGTGATATTTTTACATGTTCAATCATATTCTAAATAAATGTGATATTTTTACATGTTCAATCATATTCTAAATAAATGTGATATTTTTACATCTTCAATCATATTCTAAATAAATGCGATATTTTTACATCTTCAATCATATTCTAAATAAATGTGATATTTTTACATGTTCAATCATATTCTAAATAAATGTGATATTTTTACATGTTCAATCATATTCTAAATGAATGTGATATTTTTACATATTCAATCATATTCTAAATAAATGCGATATTTTTACATCTTCAATCATATTCTAAATGAATGTGATATTTTTACATGTTCAATCATATTCTAAATAAATGTGATATTTTTACATATTCAATCATATTCTAAATAAATGTGATATTTTTACATGTTCAATCATATTCTAAATGAATGTGATATTTTTACATGTTCAATCATATTCTAAATAAATGTGATATTTTTACATATTCAATCATATTCTAAATGAATGTGATATTTTTACATGTTCAATCATATTCTAAATAAATGTGATATTTTTACATCTTCAATCATATTCTAAATGAATGTGATATTTTTACATATTCAATAATGTTGTAAATAAATGTGATATTTTTACATATTCAATCATGTTGTAAATAAATGTGATATTTTTACATGTTCAATCATATTCTAAATAAATGTGATATTTTTACATCTTCAATCATATTCTAAATGAATGTGATATTTTTACATATTCAATAATGTTATAAATAAATGTGATATTTTTACATATTCAATCATGTTGTAAATAAATGTGATATTTTTACATGTTCAATCATATTCTAAATAAATTAGATATTTTTACATGTTCAATCATATTCTAAATAAATGTGATATTTTTACATGTTCAATCATGTTGTAAATAAATGTGATATTTGTAATGTTGAATCATATTCTAAATAAATGTGATATTTTTACATGTTCAATCATATTCTAAATAAATGTGATATTTGTAATGTTGAATCATATTCTAAATAAAACATTTATAGTAGGCGCATATGTGCCGACTCAACATATTATTGTGTTAATGTAGCCATTTTTATTTTTATTTTCTGAGATACATCATTCGACATGTCAGCCAGATGTGCTGCCACTTTCGAAAGTAGTTTCTTTTATTACTATCTCACCCAAACATTTATAGTCGACGCATATGTGCCGACTCAACATATTATTGTGTTAATGTAGCCATTTTTATTTTTATTTCCTGAGATACATCACTCGACATGTCAGCCAGATGTGCTGCCACTTTCGAAAGTAGTTTCTTTTATTACTATCTCACCCAAACATTTATAGTCGACGCATATGTGCCGACTCAACATATTATTGTGTTAATGTAGCCATTTTTATTTTTATTTCCTGAGATACATCATTCGACATGTCAGCCAGATGTGCTGCCACTTTCGAAAGTAGTTTCTTTTATTACGAACTCACCCAAACATTTATAGTAGACGCATATGTGCCGACTCAACATATTATTGTGTTAATGTAGCCATTTTTATTTTTATTTTCTGAGATACATCACTCGACATGTCAGCCAGATGTGCTGCCACTTTCGAAAGTAGTTTCTTTTATTACGAACTCACCTAAGCATTTATAGTAGACGCATATGTGCCGACTCAGCATATTATGGCATCCTTGTCGATGTTACTCCTTTTAGATCATGCCTGTTTTGTTGATAAATCTGCATGAATCAAATTTAAATTTTAAAATGTAAAATGTTATCCTTATAACCAAATTATAATAACCCATTTTTCTTCCTGCTTAGCAAAGCCTAGAGGATAGGTATCTTTGCAATTAGCCTTTCCTTATACAATTCACGATGACTACAGTAGAAAAACGGTGACAAAGAATGAACTGTGTTATTTTATTTGTGCTCAGATAAAATCCAGCATTGGAAGAGTTGCTTCTCAACAATCGTCAATGGAAGGAGTAAGATGGTGCATGTATCTTTTAAGCATGCTCCACCTATGTTCGGCTTTGTTGACTATTTTGTCTCAATAAACAGCGAATTTACCAAACAGAACGTACGTCTAATTGAGACTAATATGGTAAGTAATTATTCTTTTGCTTTCTTTTCTTTTCATAAATCAACTTGTGCTCCTGTAAAAAAAAGAATGATCGACAGAGATGCTTATTAAAAGTTTGATAGATAAACTGGTGTAGAGAAAATCATAAGTTACTGAGCTAGCATGGGTCGGTCGGGGAACAAAAAAAAAAAAAAAGAAAGGCTAAAATAATGACACCCAGTAACTTTTATGGCTGACGGTCATGTGGGCGACGCTGACTGTCGCCGTTTCTATGCAAATGAGACAAGTGATCCTAAGATCATTCGTAGACATTTATGCTGACGACACTACCATCTATAGTAACACTTCAAATGCCATAAATAACCAAGTTCTCTTTGTTTCTTTCTCACGTGGTGCAATGGGGAAAAAGTGACTGGTTAATTTTAATGTACCTAAAACCAAATTTCTATCTTTATATCATCAACGCTCTGATCCTCATCTGGCATCAATTGAAATGGATGGCTCTCATCTTGGAGAGGCTCCATGTTTTGACAAGCTTCTGGGTCTGACCTTTACTCCTGATCTGAAATGCAACATCTACATCAAATCTGTTGCTAAGTTCACTGGAAAAATAGTGGGATCGTTCTACCGCTCAGTAGATATCTCACTGCTGATGCAATTCTCTACCTGTATTAGAGCCAAATATTCCCAAGGATGGAGTACTGTTGCCACATCTGGTCAGGAGCTGCTAGAAGCAGCTTATCCTGCCTTGACAGAATTCAAAATAGACTTCGTAGCCTTTTTTCTTCCCTGCAACCTCTTTCCCACAAAAGAGACATTGCGAGCCTGTCTCTGCTTTATCGTTATTTTCATGGCAACTGCTCATATGAGCTCCAATCTATGATCCCTCTTGGCCTGACTTCCATGAAAAACACTCATCTAGTTGAAACCACTATTAATAATTTCCCCCACTCTTTATCTGTGCCTAAACCTAAACGTAGATTCCATGAACAAAGTTTCTTTCTTAGAACTTCATGCGTGTTGAACTCTGTTTCGCTTTCTTGCTTTCCAACTGACTACAATATGGTCGTCTTCAAGTCCAATGTGAACAAATTCTTGATGATCCATTCCCTTAAGTAATCCAATTTACCAAATTTTTACTACTAACGATTACTACATTTTCCTATTGATTACGGTACAGTCATTAACCCTTATCCTCGAGTGGCCTCCAGGCTTTGATAAGTGGTGACTCCTTTGTTAAAAAAAAGGTGAATAAAAATGGACGTGAAGCGAACAGATGGACGAGCTGGAAGAAGGTGTTTTACATGCGTAGTCGTATGCACGTCAAGTTAAAAAAGTAAAAAAGTTTTAGGAATTTAAAGTTTTGACAGCAGTATGTCGAATTTACCTGAGAAATTGTTAGTTTAACGATAATTGGTTAACATTAACTTTAAAATAATTGGTTAACATTCATTTAAAAATAATTGGTTAACATTAACTTTAAAGTAATTCTAAAATGCTGTTCAGCTCTATTTCTAAACAATATTGCATTAAAAATGTTCTTTTTCAGTTCTATTTCTCTTCTTCCTTTTTCCTTTTTTTCTTACTCTGTGACCCCAGGGTCGTCACTTCCTCGTAGCAACAGGCTTTTTGTGATTTGATTGTCCTGCCACTCTCTCCCCATTCGAAATGAAGAGGTGACTCATAAGACGTCCCTTACCCCGTATCAATATTAACTGACAAATTATCTGTCTGACATCATCTTATATCTATACACTCACCACAATATATGAGAATATGTACAAAGAGTACTGCTTGCAGTTCAGTAAATAGAATTATCTGCTTTAATACTGTCATGAAAGCAGTCAAATAATAATGAAAGCCCAACTATTATAACAATTCTCCTGTAGTTAGCAGACAGTTCTTCTGTATAAACGTGAATTCAGCAGTGGATTTATTACACTGAAACCCCACAGATTTTCATTCATAAAATGGGTAATTATCATAAAATTAGTTTATTATCGAAAATAGTAAACATTGAATCATAAAATGTATGGGTCAGTGCTCTAAACATTAGGTTATCCCTGTTGGATGAGTTGCAAAATAGAATTTCTAATTTAATTCCACATTGGCTGCCAAGCTACAGCCCTATCACATTGCTGTCACATTGCATCCCTGTTGTTTGTTTTACAAGTACTTCCATGGAATGTACTCAGGTGAACATATTGCACTTGTGTCTCATCAATGTAAATAAACCTGACTCCCCTGACTAGCAGCAAAATCCCACCTCTTCACTCTAGCGTGATCCAGATGCCTGAAAATCTTTTACTCTAATATCTTCTTTCTTTGGACTCCTTTCGTTTGCAATTCTTTTCTTACTATTTATTTTCTCAACTGTACCTACATAGAGACATTTAAATGTAATGTAAACAAACGTCATACTACTCAAACGCCCACCCAGTTGTCTTCTGAACAATCTCAATAGCTGGCATCGGACTTTATAGGTATGAGAAGATCAATGGTTCAGAAAGCTTCGTTAATAAAACAGAATAACAAAAAGAAATAGAAAAAGAGTTGATTTATAGCAATCTGATTCTAGGTTAAAGGTTAAGAAAGCGCGTTTTGTAGGATCAAACGAATGGATTTAATGTGCTGCCAGGTAAAAGGTTAATAAAGCTGATATTTTGGGAAAAAATCAGTTTAAAACTAATTTTTTTAATTTATTTTTTACATCTTTTCAGACTTCATTGAATTTCACTGACTTGGATTATGGGACATATAATGTAGTAGTGAGTATAAAGCGTTTCACATATTTTCTTCATATTTATTCTTCACATTTTTTCTTCATATTTATTCTTCATATTTTTTCTTCATATTTATTCTTCACATTTTTTCTTCATATTTATTCTTCACATTTTTTCTTCATATTTATTCTTCACATATTTTCTTCATATTTATTCTTTACATTTTTTCTTCATATTAATTCTTCACATTTTTTATTCATATTTATTCTTCACATTTTTTCTTCATATTTATTCTTCACATTTTTCCTTCATATTTATTCTTCACATATTTCTTCATATTTATTCTTCACATTTTTTCTTCATATTTATTCTTTACATTTTTTCTTCATATTTATTCTTCACATTTTTTCTTCATATTTATTCTTCAGATTTTTTCTTCATATTTATTCTTAACATTTTTTCTTCATATTTAGTCTTCACATTTTTTCTTCATATTTATCCTTCCCATTTTTTCTTGATATTTATCCTTCCCATTTTTTCTTCATATTTATCCTTCACATTTTTTCTTCATATTTATTCTTCACATTTTTTCTTCATATTTATCCTTCAAATTTTTTCTTCATATTAATTCTTCACATTTTTTCTTCATATTTATTCTTAACATTTTTTCTTAATATTTATTCTTTACATTTTTTCTTCATATTTATTCTTTCCTTTTTTTCTTCATATTTAGTCTTCACATTTTTTCTTCCTATTTATCCTTCCCATTTTTTCTTCATATTTATTTTTTACATTTTTCTTCATATTTATTCTTCACATTTTTTCTTCATATTTATCCTTAACATTTTTCCTTCATATTTATTCTTCACATATTTTCTTCATATTTATTCTTCACATTTTTTCTTCATATTTATTCTTCACATTTTTTCTTCATATTAATTCTTACCATATTTTCTTCATATTTATTCTTCACACTTTTTCTTCATATTTATTCTTCACATTTTTTCTTCATATTTATTCTTCACATTTTTTCTTCATATTTATCCTTAATATTTTTTCTTCATATTTATTCTTCACATTTTTTCTTCGTATTTATCCTTCATACTTTTTCTTCATATTTATCCTTCCCCTTTTTTCTTCATATTTATCCTTCACATTTTTTCTTCATATTTATTCTTTACATTTTTTCTTCATATTTATTCTTCACATTTTTTCTTCATATTTATCCTTCACATTTTTTCTTCATATTTATTCTTCACATTTTTTCTTCATATTTATTCTTCACATTTTTTCTTCATATTTATTCTTCACATTTTTTCTTCATATTTACCCTTCACATTTTTCCTTCATATTTATCCTTCACATTTTTTCTTCATATTTATTCTTCACATTTTTTCTTCATATTTATTCTTCACATTTTTTCTTCATATTTATTCTTCTCATTCTTTCTTCATATTTATTCTCCAACTCTTTCTTCATATTTACTCTTCACATTTTTCCTTCATATTTATTCTTACCATTTTTCCTTCATATTTATTCTTCACATTTTTTTCTTAATATTTATTCTTCACATTTTTTCTTCATATTTATTCTTCACATTTTTTCTTCATATTTATTCTTCACATTCTTTCTTCATATTTATTCTCCAACTCTTTCTTCATATTTACTCTTTACATTTTTCCTTCATATTTATTCTTCACATTTTTCCTTCATATTTATTCTTCACATTTTTTCTTCATATTTATTCTTCACATTTTTTCTTCATATTTATTCTTTACATTTTTTCCTCATATTTATTCTTTTCTTTTTATCTTCTTATTTATTCTTCACATTTTTTCTTCATATTTATCCTTCCCATTTTTTCTTCATATTTATTCTTTATATTTTTTCTTCATATTTATTCTTCAAATTTTTTCTTCAAATTTATTCTACACATTTTTCCTTCATATTTATTCTTCACATTTTTTCTTCATATTTATTCTTCACATTTTTTCTTCATATTTATTCTTCACATTTTTTCTTCATAATTATTCTTCACATTCTTTCTTCATATTTATTCTTCAACTCTTTCGTCATATTTATTCTTCACATTTTTTCTCCATATTTATTCTTCACATTTTTTCTTCATATTTATTCTTCACATTTTTTCTTCATATTTATTCTTCACATTTTTTCTTCATATTTATCCTTGCTATTGTTTCTTCATATTTATTCTTCACATTTTTTCTTCATATTTATCCTTCACATTTTTTCTTCATATTTATTCTTCACATTTTTTCTTCATATTTATTCTTTACATTTTTTCCTCATATTTATTCTTTTCTTTTTATCTTCATATTTATTCTTCACATTTTTTCTTCATATTCATTCTTCACATTTTTTCTTCATATTTATCCTTCACATTTTTTCTTCATATTTATTCTTCACATTTTTTCTTCATATTTATCCTTCACATTTTTTCTTCATATTTATTCTTCACATTTTTTCTTCATATTTATTCTTTACATTTTTTCTTCATATTTATTAATTCCTTTTGTTTTTCATATTTATTCTTCACATTTTTTCTTCATATTTATCCTTCCCAGTTTTTCTTCATATTTATCCTTCCCATTTTTTCTTCATATTTATCCTTCACATTTTTTCTTCATATTTATTCTTCACATTTTTTCTTCATATTTATCCTTCACATTTTTTCTTCATATTAATTCTTCACATTTTTTCTTCATATTTTTTCTTCACATTTTTTCTTAATATTTATTCTTAACATTTTTTCTTCATATTTATTCTTAACATTTTTTCTTCATATTTATGCTTTACATTTTTTCTTCATATTTATTCTTCACATTTTTTCTTCATATTTATTCTTTACATTTTTTCTTCATATTTATTCTTTCCTTTTTTTCTTCATATTTATTCTTCACATTTTTTCTTCCTATTTATGCTTCCCATTTTTTCTTCATGTTTATTCTTTACATTTTTCTTCATATTTATTCTTCACATTTCTTCTTCATATTTATCCTTAACATTTTTCCTTCATATTTATTCTTCACATATTTTCTTCATATTTATTCTTCACATTTTTTCTTCATATTTATTCTTCACATTTTTTCTTCATATTTATACTTCACATATTTTCTTCATATTTATTCTTCACATTTTTTCTTCATATTTATTCTTCACATTTTTTCTTCATATTATCCTTCCTATTTTTTCTTCATATTTATTCGTTACATTTTTTCTTCATATTTATTCTTTACATTTTTCTTCATATTTATCCTTCACATTTTTTCTTCATATTTATTCTTCACATTTTTTCTTCATATTTATTCTTTACATTTTTTCTTCATATTTATTCTTTCCTTTTTTTCTTCATATTTAGTCTTCACATTTTTTGTTCCTATTTATGCTTCCCATTTTTCTTCATATTTATTCTTTACATTTTTCTTCATATTTATTCTTCACATGTTTTCTTCATATTTATCCTTAACATTTTTCCTTCATATTTATTCTTCACATATTTTCTTCATATTTATTCTTTACATTTTTTCTTCATATTTATTCTTCACATTTTTTCTTCATATTTATTCTTCACATATTTTCCTCATATTTATTCTTCACATTTTTTCTTCATATTTATTCTTCAAATTTTTTTCTTCATATTTATGCTTCACATTATTTCTTCATATGCATTCTTCACATTTTTTGTTCATATTTATCCTTCAAATTTTTTCTTCATATTAATTCTTCACATTTTTTCTTCATATTTATCGTTCACATTTTTCCTTCATATTTATTCTTCACATTTTTTCTTCATATTTATTCTTCAAATTTTTCCTTCATATTTTTTCTTCACATTTTTCCTTCATATTTATTCTTCACATTTTTTCATCATATTTATTCTTCAAATTTTTTCTTCATATTTATTCTTAACATTTTTTCTTTATATTCATTCTTTACATTTTTTCTTCATATTTATCCTTCACATTTTTTCTTCATATTTATGCTTCATATTTTTTCTTCATATTTATTCATTACATTTTTTCTTCATATTTATTCTTTCCTTTTTTTCTTCATAGTTGTTCTTCACATTTTTTCTTCATATTTATCCTTCAAATTTTTTCTTCATATTGATTCTTCACATTTTTTCTTCATATTTATCCTTCACATTTTTTCTTCATATTTATTCTTTAAATTTTTTTTCATATTCCTTCTTTACATTTTTTCGTCATATTTATCCTTCACATTTTTTCTTCATATTTTTTCTTAACATTTTTTCTTCATATTTATTCATTACATTTTTTCTTCATATTTATTCTTTCTTTTTTTTCTTTATATTTATCCTTCACATTTTTTCTTCATATTTATTCTTCAATTTGTTTTCCATATTTATCCTTCACATTCTTTCTTCATATTGTTTCTTCACATTTTTTCTTCATATTTATTCTTTACATTTTTTCTTCATATTTATTGTTTCCTTTTTTTCTTCATATTTATTCTTCACATTTTTTCATCATATTTATCCTCTCCATTTTTTCTTCATATTTATTCCTCACATTTTTTCTTGATATTTATTCTTCACATTTTTTCTTAATATTATTCCTTCACATTTTTCCTTCATATTTATTCTTCACATTTTTTCTTTATATTTATACTTTCCTTTTTTTCTTCATATTGTTTCTTCACATTTTTTCTTCATATTCATTCTTCACATATTTTTTTCATATTTATTCTTCCCATTTTTTCGTCATATTTATTCTTCACATTTTTTCTTCATATTTATTCTTCACATTTTTTCTTCATATTTATTCTTTACATTTTTTCTTCATATTTATCCTTCACATTTTTTCTCCATATTTATTCTTCACCTTGTTTCTTCATATTTATTCTTCACATATTTTCTCCATATTTATTCTTCACATTTTGTCTTCATATTTATCCTTCACATTTTTTCTTCATATTTATTCTTCACATCTTTTCTTCATATTTAGTCTTCACATTTTTTCTTCATATTTATTCTTCACATTTTTTCTTCTAATTCATCCGTAACATTTTTCCTTCATATTTATTCTTCACATTTCTCTTCATACTAATTCTTCAGATTATTTCTTCATATTTATTCTTTACATTTTTTTCTTCATATTTATTCTTCACATTTGTTCTTCATATTCATTCTTCACATATTTTTTTCATATTTATTCTCCCCATTTTTTCTTCATATTTATTCTTCACATTTTTTCTTCATATTTATTCTTCACATTTTTTCTTCATATTTATTCTTCACATTTTTCCTTAATATTTATTCTTCACATTTTTCCTTCATATTTATTCTTCACATTTTTTCTTCATATTTATTATTTACATTTTTTCTTCATATTTATTCTTTCCTTTTTTTCTTCATATTTATTCTTCGAATTTTTTCTTCATATTTATCCTTCCAATTTTTTCTTCATATTTATCCTTCCCATTTTTTCTTCATATTTATTCTTCACATTTTTTCTTCATATTTATCCTTCCCATTTTTTCTTCATATTTATTCTTTCCTTTTTTTCTTTTTATTTATTATTCACATTTTTTCTTCATATTTATCCTTCCCATTTTTTCTTCATATTTATCCTTCCCATTTTTACTTCATATTTATTCTTCACATTTTTCTTCATATTTATCCTTCCCATTTTTTCTTCATATTTATTCTTCACATTTTTTCTTCATATTTATTCTTCACATTTTTCCTTCATATTTATTCTTCACATTTTTTCTTAATAGTTATTCTTCACATTTTTTCTTCATATTTATTCTTTACATTTTTTTTCATATTCCTTCTTTACATTTTTTCGTCATATTTATCCTTCACATTTTTTCTTCATATTTTTTCTTCACATTTTTTCTTCATATTTATTCATTACATTTTTTCTTCATATTTATTCTTTCTTTTTTTTCTTTATATTTATCCTTCACATTTTTTCTTCATATTTATTCTTCAATTTTTTTTCCATATTTATCCTTCACATTTTTTCTTCATATTGTTTCTTCACATTTTTTCTTCATATTTATTCTTTACATTTTTTCTTCATATTTATTGTTTCCTTTTTTTCTTCATATTTATTCTTCACATTTTTTCATCATACTTATCCTTCCCATTTTTTCTTCATATTTATTCCTCACATTTTTTCTTGATATTTATTCTTCACATTTTTTCTTAATATTATTCCTTCACATTTTTCCTTCATATTTATTCTTCACATTTTTTCTTTATATTTATACTTTCCTTTTTTTCTTCATATTGTTTCTTCACATTTTTTCTTCATATTCATTCTTCACATATTTTTTTCATATTTATTCTTCCCATTTTTTCTTCATATTTATTCTTCACATTTTTTCTTCATATTTATTCTTCACATTTTTTCTTCATATTTATTCTTCACATTTTTTCTTCATATTTATCCTTCCAATTTTTTTCTTCATATTTATTCTTCACATTTTTTCTTCATATTTAGCCTGCCAATTTTTTCTTCATATTTATCCTTCCCATTTTTTCTTCATATTTATTCTTCACATTTTTTCTTCATATTTATCCTTCACATTTTTTCTCCATATTTATTCTTCACCTTGTTTCTTCATATTTATTCTTCACATATTTTCTCCATATTTATTCTTCACATTTTGTCTTCATATTTATCCTTCACATTTTTTCTTCATATTTATTCTTCACATCTTTTCTTCATATTTAGTCTTCACATTTTTTCTTCATATTTATTCTTCACATTTTTTCTTCTAATTCATCCGTAACATTTTTCCTTCATATTTATTCTTCACATTTCTCTTCATATTAATTCTTCAGATTATTTCTTCATATTTATTCTTTACATTTTTTTCTTCATATTTATTCTTCACATTTGTTCTTCATATTCATTCTTTACATATTTTTTTCATATTTATTCTCCCCATTTTTTCTTCATATTTATTCTTCACATTTTTTCTTCATATTTATTCTTCACATTTTTTCTTCATATGTATTCTTCACATTTTTCCTTCATATTTATTCTTCACATTTTTCCTTCATATTTATTCTTCACATTTTTTCTTCATATTTATTCTTTACATTTTTTCTTCATATTTATTCTTTCCTTTTTTTCTTCATATTTATTCTTCGAATTTTTTCTTCATATTTATCCTTCCAATTTTTTCTTCATATTTATCCTTCCCATTTTTTCTTCATATTTATTCTTCACATTTTTTCTTCATATTTATCCTTCCCATTTTTTCTTCATATTTATTCTTCACATTTTTTCTTTATATATATTCTTCACATTTTTCCTTCATATTTATTCTTCACATTTTTTCTTCATATTTGTTCTTCAAATTTTTCCTTCATATTTATTCTTCACATTTTTCCTTCATATTTATTCTTCACATTTTTTCATCATATTTATTCTTCAAATTTTTTCTTCATATTTATTCTTAACATTTTTTCTTCATATTCATTCTTTACATTTTTTCTTCATATTTATCCTTCACATTTTTTCTTCATATTTATGCTTCACATTTTTTCTTCATATTTATTCATTACATTTTTTCTTCATATTTATTCTTTCCTTTTTTTCTTCATAGTTGTTCTTCACATTTTTTCTTCATATTTATCCTTCAAATTTTTTCTTCATATTGATGCTTCACATTTTTTCTTCATATTTATCCTTCACATTTTTTCTTCATATTTATTCTTCCCATTTTTTCTTCATATTTATTCTTCACATTTTTTCTTCATATTTATTCTTTACATTTTTCTTCATATTTATTCTTTCCTTTTTTTCTACATATTTATTCTTCACATTTTTTCTTCATATTTATCCTTCCCATTTTTTCTTCATATTTATTCTTCACATTTTTTCTTCATATTTATTCTTCACATTTTTCCTTCATTTTTATTCTTCACATTTTTTCTTCATATTTATCCTTCCAATTTTGGTCTTCATATTTATTCTTAACATTTTTTCTTCATATTGATACTTCACATTTTTTCTTCATATTTATCCTTTCCATTTTTTCTTCATATTTATCCTTCACATTTTTCCTTCATATTTATTCTTCACATTTTTCTTCATATGTATTCTTCACATTTTTTCTTCATATTTATTCTTTACATTTTTTCTTCATATTTATTCTTCACGTTTTTTCTTCATATTTATTCTTAACATTTTTTCTTCGTATTTAGTCTTCACATTTTTTCTTCATATTTATCCTTCCAATTTTTTTCTTCATATTTATTCTTAACTTTTTCTTCATATTTATACTTCACATTTTTTCTTCATATTTATTCTTTACAATTTGTCTTCAAATTTATTCTTTCCTTTTTTTCTTCATATTTATTCTTTCCTTTTTTTCTTCATATTTATTCTTCACATTTTTTCTTCATATTTATCCTTCCAATTTTTTCTTCATATTTATCCTTCCCATTTTTTCTTCATATTTATTCTTCACATTTTTTCTTCATATTTATCCTTCCCATTTTTTCTTCATATTTATTCTTCACATTTTTTGTTTATATATATTCTTCACATTTTTCCTTCATATTTATTCGTCACATTTTTCCTTCATATTTATTCTTCAAATTTTTCCTTCATATTTTTTCTTCACATTTTTCCTTCATATTTATTCTTCACATTTTTTCATCATATTTATTCTTCAAATTTTTTCTTCATATTTATTCTTAACATTTTTTCTTCATATTCATTCTTTACATTTTTTCTTCATATTTATCCTTCACATTTTTCTTCATATTTATGCTTCACATTTTTTCTTCATATTTATTCATTACATTTTTTCTTCATATTTATTCTTTCCTTTTTTTCTTCATAGTTGTTCTTCATATTTTTTCTTCATATTTATCCTTCAAATTTTTTCTTCATATTGATTCTTCACATTTTTTCTTCATATTTATCCTTCACATTTTTTCTTCATATTTATTCTTCCAATTTTTTCTTCATATTTATTCTTCACATTTTTTCTTCATATTTATTCTTTAAATTTTTTCTTCATATTTATTCTTTCCTTTTTTTCTACATATTTATTCTTCACATTTTTTCGTCATATTTATTCTTCACATTTTTTCTTCATATTTATTCTTCACATTTTTTCTTCATATTTACTCTTTACATTTTTTCTTCATGTTTATTCTTGCCTTTTTTTCTTCATATTTAGTCTTCACATTTTTTCTTCATATTTATCCTTCAAATTTTTTATTCATATTTATTCTTCACATTTTTCCTTCATATTTATTCTTTACATTTTTTCTTCATATTTATTCTTTCCTTTTTTTCTTCATAGTTATTCTTCACGTTTTTTCTTCATATTTATTCTTCAAATATTTTCTTCATATTTATTCTTCCATCTTTTTCTTCATATTTATTCTTCACATTTTTTCTTCATATTTATTCTTAACATTTTTTCTTCATATTTAGTCTTCACATTTTTTCTTCATATTTATCCTTCCAATTTTTTTCTTCATATTTATTCTTAACTTTTTCTTCATATTTATACTTCACATTTTTTCTTCATATTTATCCTTCCAATTTTTTCTTCATATTTATCCGTCACATTTTTTCTTACTATTTATTCTTCACATTTTTTCTTCATATTTATTCTTCACATTTTTTCTTCATATTTATTCTTCACATTTTTACTTCATATTTATTCTTCACATTTTTCTTCATATTTATTCTTCACATTTTTCCTTCATATTTATTCTTTACAATTTGTCTTCAAATTTATTCTTTC
Source organism: Euprymna scolopes (assembly GCF_053919585.1). Classification (NCBI taxonomy): domain Eukaryota; kingdom Metazoa; phylum Mollusca; class Cephalopoda; order Sepiida; family Sepiolidae; genus Euprymna; species Euprymna scolopes. The sequence goes on along the minus strand of NC_136517.1, from coordinate 65,351,309 downwards.
CTTTTTTTCTTCATATTTATTCTTCACATTTTTTCTCCATATTTATCCTTCACATTTTTTCTTCATATTTATTCCTCAGATTTTTTCTTCATATTTATTCTTTCCTTTTTTCTTCATATTTATGCTTCACATTTTTTCTCCATATTTATCCTTTAAATTTTTTCTTCATATTTATCCTTCCCATTTTTTCTTCATATTTATTCTTCACATTTTTTCTTCATATTTATCCTTCCCATTTTTTCTTCATATTTATTCTTCACATTTTTTCTTCATATTTATTCTTCACATTTTTCCTTCATTTTTATTCTTCACATTTTTTCTTCATATTTATCCTTCCAATTTTTGTCTTCATATTTATTCTTAACATTTTTTCTTCATATTGATACTTCACATTTTTTCTTCATATTTATCCTTTCCATTTTTTCTTCATATTTATCCTTCACATTTTTCCTTCATATTTATTCTTCACATTTTTCTTCATATGTATTCTTCACATTTTTTCTTCATATTTATTCTTTACATTTTTTCTTCATATTTATTCTCAACGTTTTTTCTTCATATTTATGCTTCACATTTTTTCTTCATATTTATTCTTTACATTTTTTCTTCATATTTATGCTTTACATTTTTTCTTCATATTTATTCTTTCCTTTTTTCTTCATATTTATTCTTCACATTTTGTCTTCACATTTATCCTTCCAATTTTTTCTTCATATTAATCCTTCCCATTTTTTCTTTATATTTATTCTTCACATTTTTTCTTCATATTTATGCTTCACATTTTTTCTTCATATTTATTCATTACATTTTTTCTTCATATTTATTCTTTCCTTTTTTTCTTCATAGTTGTTCTTCACATTTTTTCTTCATATTTATCCTTCAAATTTTTTCTTCATATTGATGCTTCACATTTTTTCTTCATATTTATCCTTCACATTTTTTCTTCATATTTATTCTTCCCATTTTTTCTTCATATTTATTCTTCACATTTTTTCTTCATATTTATTCTTTACATTTTTCTTCATATTTATTCTTTCCTTTTTTTCTACATATTTATTCTTCACATTTTTTCTTCATATTTATCCTTCCCATTTTTTCTTCATATTTATTCTTCACATTTTTTCTTCATATTTATTCTTCACATTTTTCCTTCATTTTTATTCTTCACATTTTTTCTTCATATTTATCCTTCCAATTTTGGTCTTCATATTTATTCTTAACATTTTTTCTTCATATTGATACTTCACATTTTTTCTTCATATTTATCCTTTCCATTTTTTCTTCATATTTATCCTTCACATTTTTTCTTCATATTTATTCTTCACCTTTTTTCTTTATATATATTCTTCACATTTTTCCTTCATATTTATTCTTCACATTTTTTCTTCATATTTATTCTTCAAATTTTTCCTTCATATTTATTCTTCACATTTTTCCTTCATATTTATTCTTCACATTTTTTCATCATATTTATTCTTCAAATTTTTTCTTCATATTTAGTCTTAACATTTTTTCTTCATATTCATTCTTTACATTTTTTCTTCATATTTATCCTTCACATTTTTTCTTCATATTTATGCTTCACATTTTTTCTTCATATTTATTCATTACATTTTTTCTTCATATTTATTCTTTCCTTTTTTTCTTCATAGTTGTTCTTCACATTTTTTCTTCATATTTATCCTTCAAATTTTTTCTTCATATTGATTCTTCACATTTTTTCTTCATATTTATCCTTCACATTTTTTTTTCATGTTTATTCTTCACATTTTTTCTTCATATTTATTCTTTACATTTTTTCTTCATATTTATTCTTTCCTTTTTTCTTCATATTTATTCTTCACATTTTTTCTTCATATTTATTCTTCCCATTTTTTCTTCATATTTATTCTTCACATTTTTTCTTCATATTTAGTCTTCACATTTTTTCTTCATATTTATTCTTTACATTTTTTCTTCATATTTATTCTTTCCTTTTTTTCTTTTTATTTATTATTCACATTTTTTCTTCATATTTATCCTTCCAATTTTTTCTTCATATTTATCCTTCCCATTTTTTCTTCATATTTATTCTTCACATTTTTTCTTCATATTTATCCTTCCCATTTTTTCTTCATATTTATTCTTCACATTTTTTCTTCATATTTATTCTTCACATTTTTCCTTCATATTTATTCTTTACATTTTTTCTTAATAGTTATTCTTCACATTTTTTCTTCATATTTATTCTTTACATTTTTTTTCATATTCCTTCTTTACATTTTTTCGTCATATTTATCCTTCACATTTTTTCTTCATATTTATTCTTCACATTTTTTCTTCATATTTATTCATTACATTTTTTCTTCATATTTATTCTTTCTTTTTTTTCTTTATATTTATCCTTCACATTTTTTCTTCATATTTATTCTTCACATTTTTTTTCCATATTTATCGTTCACATTTTTTCTTCATATTGTTTCTTCACATTTTTTCTTCATATTTATTCTTTACATTTTTTCTTCATATTTATTGTTTCCTTTTTTCTTCATATTTATTCTTCACATTTTTTCATCATATTTATCCTTCCCATTTTTTCTTCATATTTATTCCTCATATTTTTTCTTCATATTTATTCTTCACATTTTTTCTTAATATTATTCCTTCACATTTTTCCTTCATATTTATTCTTCACATTTTTTCTTCATATTTATTCCTCGCAGCTTTTCTGCGTATTTATTCTTCACATTTTTTCTTCATATTTATTCTTCACATTTTTTCTTCATATTTATTCTTCACATTTTTCTTAATATTTATTCTTCACAGTTTTGGCTTCATATTTATTCTTCACATTTTTCTTCATATTTATTCTTCACATTTTTTCTTCATATTTATTCTTCACATTTTTTCTTCATATTTATCCTTCACATGTTTTCTTCATATTTATTCTTCACATTTTTTCTTCATATTTATTCTTTACATTCTTTCTTTATATTTATTCTTTACGTTTTTTCTTCATATTTATTCTTTACATTCTTTCTTTATATTTATTCTTCACATTTTTTCTTCATATTTATCCTTCACATTTTTTCTTCATATTTATTCTTCACATTTTTTCTTCATATTTATTCTTCACATTTTTTCTTCATATTTATCCTTCACATTTTTTCTTCATATTTATTCTTCACATTTTTTCTTCATATTTATTCTTTACATTCTTTCTTTATATTTATTCTTCACATTTTTTCCTTCATATTTATTCTTCACCTTTTTTCCTTCATATTTATTCTTCACATTTTTCTTCATATTAATTCTCCAGATTATTTCTTCATAGTTATTCTTCTCTTTTTTTCTTAATAGTAATTCTTCCCCTTTTTTCCTTAATATTTATTCTTCACATTTTTTCTTCATATTTATTTTTCACATTTTTTTCTTCATATTTATTCTTCACATTTTTTCTTCATATTTATCCTATCAATTTTTCTTCATATTTATTGCCACATGTTTACATCATATTTATTCTTCACATTTTTTCTTCATATTTATTCTACACATTTTTTTCTTCATATTTATTCTACACATTTTTTCTTCATATTTATTCTTCACATTTTTTTCTTCATATTTATTCTACACATTTTTTCTTCATATTTATTCTTCACATTTTTTTCTTCATATTTGTTGTACACATTTTTTCTTCATATTTATTCTACACATGTTTTCTTCATATTTATTCTTCACATTTTGTCTTAATATTAATTCTTCCCCTTTTTTCCTTAATATTTATTCTTTACATTTTTATCTTCATATTTATTCTTCACATTTTTTTCTTCATATTTATTCTTCACATTTTTCCTTCATATTGATCCTATCAATTTTTCTTCATATTTATTCTTCACATTTTTTCTGCATATTTATTCTTCACATTTTTTTCTTCATATTTATTCTTCACATTTCGTCTTCATATTTAATCTTCACATTCTTACTTCATACTTATTCTTCACATTCTTTCTCCATATTTATTCTTCAAATACGTTTTTCATATTTATTCTTTGAACCGCTTGCTTAGACTAAAAAAAAAAGATTAAAAAAGATTTTTGGTGTCTAGAGAGCTCTACCGTGAAAGTTTTACTGCTAATTGGGTGGGCCGAGAGTATTTATGTTTAGTGAGGAGCATAAGTCTAGTAATTTTATTGGAACACATTCTGTAGCCAAGTATTTCTAATACAAGTGTAGGGATGTAACATTACAGCAATAGAACGGGTGTTGAAGCTAAGTGGACAGTGTGCGACTTAATATGTTTTGGACGTTTTTGCACCCTGGCCAAAGGAAAATGGCTAATGGTTAGTGTACCAGTCTAAATGTTGCAGCAATACTCCATGCATGGATAAATCTTGTTCTTAAGTATTTCCACCATAGTAGCGACATTATTAGTTGCAATAGTAGTACGAGGGGCGTGCAATAAGTAGTGCTCCTGACCCAGTTATCTGATATAGCTGAAATTTTGCATGTGCAATGATTTATATCTCTACGGGTTATGTGGAAAATTACAGCTTTGAACTAATTGTAGTTTCTGTTTTACAGATGTTTGAACTGAGTCAGGTGTGAAATGGAGCCTGTTGAATGTCGAATAGTGATCTGTTTTGATATTTGAAAGGGCGCACACCATAGGAGACTTTTGATGAAATGAAAGAAACTTATGGTGATAATGCCCCATCATATGACCTTGTAAAACGCTGGCATCGTGAATTCAAACATGGCCGGAAGTCTGTGGAAACATTTCCCAGACCTGGTCGCCCCCCTTCTGCCATTGATGAGGCATCTGTCCGTCAAGTTGAGGCTGACATTTTGGGAAATCGGCGCATTACTATTCGCCAAATAGCCGAAGATGTCAAGATTAGTACAGGGTCTGTGGAAACTATCATTCATGACCATTTGCATATGCATAAGGTGTCTGCCAGATGGATTCCCAGGTTTTTCACACCATTCCAGAAGCGAGAACACGTCAAGTCCTTGAGGATGAATGTGGAGATGTGCCAAGAAGATGAGTCAAAGTTTTTCAAAAGACTGATTACACAGGATGAAACTATGATCCAGAGACCAAAGTGCAGTCAATGCAGTGGAAGCACTTGGATTCACCACCTCCAAATTAGGCAAGGGTGCAGCCCTCCGCTGGCAAGGTCATGCTCACAGTCTTCTGGGACCAGGACGTAGTAGTGATGACAGATTTCCTGGCAAAGGATACCACAATTACAGGAGCATATTATGCTTCACTTTTGAGGAAATTAAGCTGAAGCTATCAAAATCAAGAGGCGGGGCAAGATCAGCAAAGGTACCCTCCTCCTGCAGGACAACGCTTCGGTCCACAACTCGCATGTCGCCAGATCAGAAGTACGGGCATGTGGTTATGAAATCCTTCCCCATCCTCCCTACTCTCCTGACCTTGCACCCTCTGACTTTGACCTCTTCCCAGCCGTGAAGCTGTTTTTGAAAGGAAAGCGTTTCCCAGAAGATGCAGCCTTAATTTCTGAAGTCAGGTCATGGTTGGAGGACCAACCTGGGGTGTTCTACAAAAACGGTCTCCAGAGCTGCATCAAACGATGGGAGAAATGCATAACTCTTGGTGGTTCCTATGTAGAGAAAGACTAATAACTGTGCCAAGTTTCGTTGCTCTACTGCTATGGGAAGTGGGTCAGGGGCATTACTTATTGCACGCCCCTCGTAGTAGTTGATCTCCTTCCATGTCATGTCTGGCAACTCTAGGATGCTCCATGCCAAATTTGGTACAAAATTGAAAAGTTTGGAACCTCAGTAAGTCAAAGTTTTTAGAATTTATAATTTCCTGGTGTCATAACAAAACCTTTAGTGAGCCAGACAAATGATTTTGTTATAGCCTGGATATGTAAGCAATTCTCTGATTAAGACTAGAATTTAAAATCAAGATAGACCATAAGCCACTTGTGCCCCTACATGGCATTAAAACAATGGATTACCAGACAGCTTTACAATCCACCATATTTCTGGCAAAAACCTATACACAGTCAATGCCCCATTGAAAGCCACACAAAGTAACATGCTAACCAAGAAAAAGATAAAGTTTAACAATGTTCGTTCATTATGAACTCGCTCTCTCTATAGTCATTTAGCAAAATTAAAGTCAGAAGTAATAAATATACGACAATATAACAAGGAGAAGATTTGATTTACTAGTTATGTAAAATTGTAATTTACAATACAAAGGTGAAAAATGCTTCATTTAAGTAGATGTATGAATTCATATAGCAGCATATCCTCATGGCTTAAGATTTTGAATATGTTTGTTTTATAACATCATTGCTGATTGGTTATAGCAGTCAACTTCTTTTTGGCTTGTCCAATCAAATATCATCACTCAGGTGAGTTGAACACGTAACTGAGATTATAAAAGGTTAAACCCACCGCAATTATCTCTCACTTTCTTCTTGTCTCTCGTTTGACTACACACTCTGCTGTTGAGGCGCAACTTTGCCTAGGCCTTTGGACCCTGAGTCGATGAGAAGCCAACAATACACACATGAATTATTCTTCTCCCACAGGACTCTCTAATCTTTTAGCCCCCTCCCCTCGTTCATACATGGATGCATACTCCTACTACTAACTTCAACACGTATTCATGAATTCTTTCTTTCAACAGGTCTGCCTAATCTTTCATCTACGTCACTACACAGGCACTCTTCGCAATAATAACTCTTTTCATACAAACCTACTAACGAAGTCGTAAGAACGAAAAAAAAAAGTTAATGTTAGAATGTCTTCCTTATTCTACACTGGTACTAAAGGATGCATCCATGTTATTAAAGATTTTAAAGAAACTTGTAGTAAACCGTCTTTTTATAGAAATTATTGAAAAATTTAACGATAATAGGTATAATAGTTTTGGTGAGGTCACTAATAATGGACATAATACGTCAGAATAAAGAAGAAATAATTGAAGCGAGTAATTGATACATATAGTCTAAACAGTAAAGCACTCTCACAAAATTATAAAATGTAGGACGATTATGTCCAACTTTGTTTCGCTGTAGTACTAGATATAAAACACATGTAGATAGAAACAACAGAGAATCTGCCATCCAAGTCTTTCAATCAGATTAGAAAACTTCTAGCCCCTAATGTGGGTATGTAAAATAAACCTCAAAATGTGTGTGGGGTTTTGTATGAACATAAAGGATTTAATAATATAAATCTAAAATATTCCACAATCATACAATTACTAGCAAATGAACTTAAAATAGAGGATTCGAATCCAATAGCAACATATAAGCTAAAAAAACATAAGAAATAAGATTTTAGAGTATAAAAACACAGTAAAGACTATAAATGTAAATGATTATGATGAAATAAATATTCCAGATTGTGAATGAAAACTTTCCCCTTTATGTATTAATCACACAGGGGTGCATAATTACCGATCGTTTAGTGATGGTTAGAAATTCCAAATTAAGAAAACAAGTAAAAGGCCAAACTATAGAAAACTTAAATATATAAATTACATGAAATATGTTAAGGAAATAAACAAAGCATTAGCTAGGTTCATTTATTTGTGTCCAAAAAAATAAAAAAAATAAAATATAAACAATTACAGCCTACATTTGATGCATGGAAGAATTATCAAGTTAGATTCATAAATAAAAAAAGTTTAACATTTAAAAAATATAAAAAAACGCTATATCATTGGCCATATTATTTGATGCCTTAATATTTTGAGTATTTGAAGATCTCTGCAGTGGCGTACCTATGTAAAATGGCGCCCATGGCAAAGTTTGAATGTCCGCCCCTTCTTAATAATTTATAGGTTAGATATACCTAACCTACATAATATTATAATACAGGCACAATTTTAACGAAAGATAAACCATGAAATGAATGTTTTAATAAAGTAATTATATGGTTATTCTTGCTTTAAGCGCCCATGTCAGAGTGGCGCCCATGGCACGGGCCATGTCTGCCATACCCTAGATACGCCACTTGTGAGAGATCAATCATCTGAGACACCAATTGATTGAAACGTTGGTGGAAATTAAATTCACATTCAAACCCTGGCATATACGTTAGTTTCTAATTTACTTGTATTATACAGCCAGACATATATGGTTTTGGTTAACTACTTTTCCAAGTATAGAGAGTTTGTCTAAGTTAGATTATGTCTACAGAGTTCATAAAAAGTATAAAGTTATTATTTGCTAGGCATGAAGCTCCACTGATTTTGAGAATTGATTCAATACATGGTTAAAGAATTTGCTGATTTTGTGAAAAATTGAGGTTTTCGACACATCATAAAAAGCCCTACATTTTTCCAAAGCAATGAAATAGCAACTGTAGCAGACAGAAAGAATAAACACTAGGCTGAAAAAAGCAAAGGAGTCTCACACACATCCCTACTAATTCTTGTAGATGTTCCAATAGACTGCAAACATTTCCCTAACAAATTGGTAATAGTAAGAAAATTAATAGCAAATATCCTATTCCATCGAAAAACAACTTAAAACCTATTCAGGTTAGAGATGAACACAAAAACACTTAACAGCAAGGTAAAATACAACTGAAGCAAAAGATCTGCAAAGCCTTGTGTCTGAGACCTGGGTGTTGGTTAGAAGCTACGGCCCTCATCCAATGGTCACCAAACAGTGAAAAGTGACGACGGCAGGAGACACATCTGACTTAATTGCCGGCATATTATTCGAAAAGCACCCCCAAAACGGGAGGTAGGAAGGGGAATCAGCCATCCCTCAATGGGAGAAACCGAAGAAAAGAAATAATAATAAATCACTCCAACATGTTATGTAATAATTGGATCTAAATAAGTATTGAGACCACTAATTAACTGAACATTTAAAATAAATAACAATCATTAGCAAAAAATGGTGAGCAATCATTGCTCTGTCCGTCTGTCTGTCTTTCTGTCTGTCTGTCTGTCTCTCTCCCTCTCTCGTTTAAACAGAGTTACTTCCCTTACAAGGAGGTAATCATTCTAATGAGGTTGAAAAAAGAAAAAAAAAACAAAGAAAACATCCATCATTTAAACCGAACTGTTACTCCGTTTATCACTCACTAATGCAATAACTTTTATTTACTGAAAAAAAAAAAAGATGTATTTTTTTTTAATCTATTGTTGATAAATTAATTTTCCTAGCATTGTCCACAGCAAAATTAAAATTATTGTAAGAATTTTTTTTTTTTTGCAAAAGCGTTTCTTTCTTTTTGATCTTCTTTTCATTAATTCTTTTCATTTCATTCATGTTTGGAAAGCTGTTTAAGTGACATCAGACGTGTTGTCATACTAAACTCATTCTTTTCAATTGGGATGTACACATTGTCCAACAAATCTAATCTTCAAAAATTCATTTTCACATTTTAGATATTCCCAAGCGATCCTAATAATCGGTGTGATGGCCCCTGTTCACGAAGGAAGTCAGATGTGTTTACTATCGGTCAGTGTTCATTTACTTCATTCATGAATTTCTTTGAAAAAATTTGTTCTTATTTTTGTATCCATTTATTTGTACTTTGCTTTTTGTCCACATATTT